>NW_017386037.1:12411-20430 GCF_000237925.1 Schistosoma mansoni | reverse complement strand
TGGGAAGATTCAAACAAACAATACTAAATGGATTTAAACTTCACCCCTTCGTACGAGCAAAGTGGCTATCAGTACTCAGTTGCCGAGTGGATAACGTGATGGCGTTTGAAGCAAGGGTACTGGATTCGAGTCCCAGAGTGAACATCAATTCTGAGATGCAGGTACATCCACATGACGAGTCCCAAATAGGACGAAACGCGCGTCAAACTGGATTCCACTTCTAGCCACTATCCAGCTCTGCTTACAATAACATGCATTATCTATTTCTATCTTCCTTATTTTAAGCCTTGTTCTTCCATTCATAGATATTTTTATTTTTTCATTTTATTGAAGATGATTCATGAATTCGTTTAAAGTAAATGTGACACAATTTCACATAATCTTTGTTTGTTTATTCTTTTGTAGTAACCATTTATTTACTTATACTTATTTATCAACTTTAACCTAGTTCTGAACAATTATAAATCGAATTTAAAGATTAGAAGAAAAACATGACTACGCCTTATTCA
The DNA here is from genome assembly GCF_000237925.1 of Schistosoma mansoni. Lineage (NCBI taxonomy): Eukaryota > Metazoa > Platyhelminthes > Trematoda > Strigeidida > Schistosomatidae > Schistosoma > Schistosoma mansoni. Next base: position 19,921 of record NW_017386037.1, on the reverse strand, counting down.
TAGGAAAATATGAAAATATAATAGTTGAATTCATAAGTCAATTAAAGCTAGATTATTATGGAAAACTAGAAAGCACTGAATGGCCAACTCGTCCTAGTATGAGACTCCTAAGTAGTGCTCACTCATGATCCAATACGCGGGCCTCGAACACAAGACTTCCGCTCTTGCGCGTGAATGCTCAACCTAAAAACCATTGAGCAGTTGTCCAACAGTGTTATTGTCTAACTTACACCAATTCACGAGATTGAGCCACCGTCCACCATTGTCTTCAGTGAGTAACTACCTCCCAACAGGCACGAGTAAACTCCACTGGTCACGGCTTCTTGTTAGATCTCCAGGGAATCCGTCTTTAGGCAAGTCACTAGTGAGCTCATTATAATTATCAGTATAAGGTTATGTAGGTTGTTGAGTTTTGATTGATTTTATGAATAGATCAATGTGGACGGTAGTGCAATATCGTGAATTTGTTGAAGTTAGACATTAACTGTTGGATGCTGGTTCAATGGTCTAGATGTTGAGCGTTCGCATGCAAGACACAAGGTCCTGGGTTTCAGTCCCGCGCACGAGGCCGCGAGTACGCCCTGCTGAGGAATTCCTTACAAGGACGAAACGGCCGTCGAGTGCTTTCAGGCTTTCAGTGGTGGTCTAACATTGATTCAGTCATGATATCAATTTAACCTCCACAATCTTCAAAATCCTATACTGATAAAGATGACTCTGGTGTAACTGGACTCAAGCAGTTTTCTATTATGTCTCGCGTAAAGGGATCTTGACGTGAAGAATTTTAACATTTAATCAGCAGGCTAATTCCAATAAATGTTAAAGTTTATTTTGAACACCTTAATTTCTTTTTTAGATAACCATTAGCTTGAATCGCGTTTTTCTATAGTTAGAAAGAGATAATTAGTTTAAATGAACAAAAGACTTCACAGTTTTGATGGAGTGTTTGGAAACACTATAACATTTAAGTCTCTTAGTTTAATTAAGCCATAACCTGGACATCCTTTGAATTTAACAGTCGTCAGTCTTAGATAGCTGAGAAAACGTATAAGCGTCCTAAAAGAAGAGGAGCATATAAAAAAAGGTTTTATCTTATTCTACAGTAGGATTATTCAGTCAGTTAGTCACCTACAACGTAGGACCAGGCATATATATGCATCGGTCCAAGTTGACATACTTCATTAGCACAACAAGATAAACACCGAATTCATAGAAGTAGTTAATTAAGTGGTGGTAATATATAAAAGAAAGATTGTATATAAGGATATAGTACAAGAAGAAAGACAGATATGAAGCAGTTCTAACCTCACGGTTTAAGGAAAGACAGAGAGTTTATACACCTACGTCATTGTGATCGATCCTCAGCCATATCAACCAGAGTCGCCAATCATTGGTTACGATAGTCACGCGGATTCCAACCAAGTAGTAGGTTTATTATTTTAGCTTAAAACTTACTATCAATGCAGATGACTAGTTAACTTATTAACTTTATTAAAGTGATATCTTAATGGTTGAGGTACTTTAAAACCGCGCCATACGTACTAGATTTAAGCAGGTTAAGAACTTTGTTACCACTTGCATACATATACTAAAGTAGGGTCGAAAGCTAAATGTATGAACGTATAATTTATGCTGTATTGTGCTACCATTCATTTTAAAACCACTGTAGAATATTCTTGATCTACAAATTCTATTTGTGATCAACTCACTATGGTCAATAGAGTCCAGTTGATTGAAAGCATTTTTTTATAAAGTTGACATCATGAGTCAGTTGAAGCTAAACCATCATGGAAAACCTGGGAGCACTGGACGGATGTTTCGTCCTATTGTAGGACTCCTCAGCCCTACGCACTCACGATCCCGCCTCGTGAGATTCGAACCCAGGACCTACCAGTCTCACGCCATAGCACTTAACCGATAGACCACTGAGCAGGCCGACATCCAACGGTGTTATTGTCTAACTTCAACTACTTCGCTATTTGAATAGTCCTTACAAAATTACTGCATACTTTTCTTAATCACCCATGTTATTAGCTAAATAATTATTCTGAAAGTCAGTTCAAAGGATGACTCTACTTATAAAATATTTCTCCATGAAAACTGACTAATTTTTTTGACAGTTCTGTGCCAAAAAAAGAGACTGACTCAGAATGAAACTTTTGTATTTGTCTAATATAGGTCAATTGTTATAACAAATTAGTTACACGTGTCGTGTACATACTTCAAAAGGTCACTTACAATTATTTGAAGTTATGTTTGACCTTAAAATAATAAAGATACAATATATGTCCTTATTGGTGATTGACATACTGCTCATTCCTTTTCATTTTGTTTTGTTTTCTCTTTTTATTGAATAGGATAAGGTTTAGTTACCTATAGTGGTTAAAACAATGACACATTTGAAAGGTCTTTTATCTTAATTGTTTTGTATTGAAGCAAAAGTAAATTTTTTTTCAAGTTGAAGAATACTATAAAACAAAAGTCTTAGAAGGGGGGTTTTGTGGAGATTTTAGTTATTTTTTATAGTTGAGATCATGTTAGACATTAACACCGTTGAATGCTGGTTCAGTAGTCTAGAGGTTAAGTGCTATGGCGCGAGACTGGTTCAAATCTCACGAGGTGGGATCGTGGATTCGCACTGCTGAGGAGTCCCACAATAGGACGAGTTGGCCGTCCAGTGCTTCCAGGTTTTCTTTGGTAGTCTAGCTTCAATTGACTCATGATCTCAACTTTATCAAGCAAAATTCATTTGTTTCATTTAATGTGCTATAAAATCTCACTAGTATGGTGTTTTACAAATAGGGATTAATGTAAAATGACCTTAGATTCAATTCAGTCTCAAATGAGATTAACTGGATGCTCTGGAATTCTTATCACCATATCTCGACATGGAGCTATAGAGTTATTTAATTACATTCATGATCCCAAATACATTTCTGACTAGTTTCCAATATATAACCACCAAGTACATTATGAAATTAAAAAAAGTATAACTACAATGAACTCATTTATTCAAGGTTGAATTTGGTAGTATTGTATTCGACCATTCAATTCAAATGAAGCAATACTGGGTTTTTTTTGATGGAGTTTTGCACCCTGAGCTGGATGGTTTGGTCGTGGAGATTTCATCATTCTTCTGAATGACATCATCAGCACAAACGTCGGGTAGATGTGAAGTGTTTGAATTTCTCCACATGTGGTTCAAAGCTTATCCTGTGTACCTCGATGTTGATCGGTTCTTGTAGACCTCAAATCCGTCATTGTTTATTACTTTATTTTGGTTGTATCTCGGATAAGTTTGATTTTTGTTCGTATGTTTCAGCATAATTTTCCCAAATCATCCCCTGAGCTACAAATCTTATCCACCATCTCAGAAGCAATACTGTGGTGTCGGTTATTTATATCCACATAAGTAACATATAACGATGGTCAGGCATCGAATGTATTTCAGTAGAAGATCGATAAGGAGAGAACGGAAACGAAACGCAACTGATATGAAAATGCATAAACAATGAAATCAAAGACAATCGGCTGATATTTGCAGAAGGAACAGTCAAGATTGAGACAATTGATTGGTAGTTTGCAAATAAACTGTTTATCATATTTTTGCATTGTTCAGATCATGAGTCAATTGAAACTAGACCACCATGGAATACCTGGAAGCACTGAACGGCCGTTTCGTCCTATTGTGGGACTCCTCAGCAGTGCGCATCCACCATCCCACCTCGCGAGATTCGAACCCAGGGCCAACCAGTCTTGCGCGCGAGCACTTAACCGATAGACCACAGAGCCGACCGGCATCCAACGGGGTTAATATCTAACTTCAACCAGCCCACTATATGGTTGTCAGATTTTAAAGAGATATTCTATAATTGTGTGCTCAAAACATTCGATTGTCCCCACTCGTGTTCGTGTTCACTACAATACTACCATATAGTTAGATTAGCTAGATCTTCTGTAGTTCATAAATTCTAACAATATGAACGGAATAGTAAACCCATTTGATTTTGAAAATTGGTATTTGATTTCACTTGACCTACTTTTTCAATGATATTTTATGAGAGAGACCCAATTATTAATAATTTTCTATGACCTTGATCCATTAATCTGAATTCCAGTTGAACTTAAAATCAATTATTGATGATGAGGGAAAAAAACGTTCTCAGTCTATCGAAACCAAAAATTGAATTCAACGTAGAACTGTTCCCATAAGATCGTATTCCAAATACTCATTTCAGATTTATAGAAAGAAGAAAGATACTGTTGAAGACAGTCATATTAGTAGGAACTGACTTTTCAGTACGAAGATATTTCATATGCCTATAAAGTTAATAATAATTTATGATGAACAGAGTTACATTACTCCCCAAATTTTCAGTAATCACTTCAATGTAAATATTGTGTATATATGAGCCAGTAGTTTAACATCTATCACATAAAAACCTCCTATGAAATCTAATTGATTAACGTCTTTCCTGACCGGAAGTTATGGGTTCGATTCCGACATGCGAGGTTGGAGGGTGAACACTACTGAAGAGTCTCATATTGCAACGGACCGACCATCAAATGTTTCCATACCTTAGTAGTGGTCTAAATTAGATTGGTTGAGGATTTCAATGAAGATCAACAATCTCAACAATCTATCATTACAAACATAATCATTCATAATTTTTGATTCATCTCATTCATTAAAATGTCATCTTTCAAATAATTACTTAAAAATTCCAATAAAAAAACTATAAACCATACCCTATAAATATTTCTCTTACATTGACTATCAGGACTCAGTAGCTGAGTCGATAACGCTATGGCGTTTGAAGCGAAAAGTACTGGGTTCGAGTCCCAGAGTGAACATCAACTCTGAGATGTAGGTAAATCCGGGTGACGAGTTCCGAATAAGACGAAACGCGCATCCTGAATTACGCTGCTAGCCACTATCCATCTTTGCTAGCAGTGAAATCCAAGACTCAAATTTTGTCCTATTTCGGACTCATCAGATAGGTAAACCCGCATCTCAGAGTTGATGTTCACTCTGGGATTCGAACCCAGCACCTGAGACTGACCAGTTGCAGTCCTAAACATCAATATGAAGATTCAAACAAACAATACTAGGTGAATTTAGACTTCACCCCATTGCAAAATCAATTGTCTATCAGGATTAATTAGGTAAGTGGATAACATGATGTCGTTTGAAGTGAACGGTACTGTGTTCAAGTCCCAGAGTAAACATCAACTCTGAGATTTAGTACATCCAATCCCAAATAGGACGAAACGCGTGTCAACCTGGATTCCACTGCTAACCACTATCCATCTTTGCTTATAATGTTTATTTATAATAGTTTATACAATTTATGAGTTTGCGAGATTTTAACATTGTCCTAGTAACAAATTTTAGGATATTAATTTTTACAACCCATACATCAAATAAATTTATCTTCAAAACATTGTTTATTATATAATCTTAACAATTAATTTCATTTTTTTTTTTGTAGTTGTCATTTAACTATAATTAACACCAATCATACTACACAACACAACAGACTATCACCTTTAATCTATGGAAAAAGATATACCTAATTTCTTTCACCCCCCCCCGCGTCATTTATACACTTAATAACATCAAAGTAATCTTTTGAATTACTCAAATGATCCATCATATAATCAATCCTGATATCATCTAAATTACTGTTATCTAGTCAACAATATATAATGAGTTAATTCATTGTATATGTGTTTTTCTGTTTTGATAAAAAGGAATCATCTTTGTTACTATGTTATCATGTAGTTACTATATATTGTGATTTTTTTTGGTTGTTGTTGTTGTTTCAACAGATTATCATCAGAAGGGGTTTTTTTTGGTGGAGATTTTCATATTTACATAGTTGAAAGCATGAGTCAATTGAAGCTAAACAATCATTAAGTGATTAATTATCATCACCCTTTTTTGTTTAGAAACATCAAAAATAAAGATTTGCTGTCATACTTCAGTGATTTTTAATCAAAGAGATAAGGAAAATTAACATTACATTGTTACTTAATAGTATATATTATCAGAAGGGGGTATTTTGTGGAGATTTAGCATTTTCATAGTTGAAAGAGTGAGTCAATTGAAGCTAGACATAAACACCATCGAATGCCGGCTTAGTGGTCTATTGGTTAAGTGCTTTGGCGCGAAACTGGCAAGTCTTGGGTTCGAATCTTGAGAGGCGAGATCATGGATGCGCACTGCTGAGGAGTCTCACAATAGGACGAGATGACCGTCCAGTGTTTCCAGGTTTTCCCTGGTGGTCTAGCTTTAATAGCATATATATATTTACTACTTAATGAGTATAGAAAAAGAAAGAAGGTTGTATATTGTTAGTTTTCATCGGTAGGATATTAAAAGAGGAAACTATTCATATTGGTTATATGAGAAAACATGTCACAAGAATAAGTGTTACTATGGTAGTCTCACTAATCATTATTGATGAGCACTAAAACAACTGATTTATTCTAGTTTTCTCAATGCCTCAGTGTTTGTATGGAAGACCAAAACATTGAACCAAATCCAAGTTCTTCAAATATCATGTGGAGCACATTTAGTGTATGTCAATGAATTCAGTAGTTAATATATACTACTAAAATCCCTTTAGAAAAGTTCGCGCGACCTACTTACAAAGTATTATCAGTGGATTACTGACTGACTCATTCACAAATTGTTTAATTCAACAGGTCACGATTTCAAGAAATCAATCTTAAAACCAGTCCATTTGTAGAATTTGAAGAAAAGCGATACAGTTTATTATACGTTGGAAAACCTATAATGCACTGAACAACTGATAAATATAACTTATACATTAAACTAATCAAAGTCGCCTAAATAATAAGTGCACGTGATTAACAAAGAAATGGCTCTTGTTTCTAAAGGATAAGACATACAGCATTGGTGGCCTAATTTCCCAAGGGATGTTTATATATATATATATATGTGTACATACATGTTGATTCCATCTAGTCATTAAATTTCCTTTCTTTCTATCATTTTACTAAAGCAATCAGTTGCGTTGGAGTATAAGAAGATGGAGTGTCGGTATTAACTTTTGGAAGCCTTACGTAACAAAAGTTTCTCTTCACTAAACATCTCAATACTAATGAATGATTAACAAAATTATATAAAATAAGCCTTAATACAAGTACATTATAGCTAGAAACACAAACAAGGTATTGGAATGGAATAGAACAATTAGATGTACAATAATAAATGACTACAAACTTTCTTTAAGTTTTTAAGGGAAATTACTGTCATGTTATATATGACAAGCAGTAATGATAATGATAGGAGTGAAAGCAACCGTAATGATAATAACAATGGAATAACAATATCTAGACTAAAAATTTTGAAGTTAACTGTTATGTACAACAGTGAATAATTAAACCATAACACTCATATTTGTCTGGTTAACAGTATTTGAGATTTTCTAATATAATTAATATGTAAAAGAAATTCACTTGATATTGTTTGTTTGAATCT
>NW_017386037.1:7319-12211 GCF_000237925.1 Schistosoma mansoni | reverse complement strand
GTATTAAGCAAAGGTGGATAATGGCTAGTTAAGGAATCCATCCTATTCGGCACTCATCATATGGATGTACCTGCATTTCAAAGTTGAATGATCACTCTGGGAGTTGAAACCATTACCGTTTGCTTGAAATGCCATCGCGATATGCACTCAGCTACTGATTTCCGATAGTGACTTGCTTGTGCAATGGGGTAAAGTTTAAATTCACTTGATATTGTTTGTTTGAATCTTCCTATTGATGTTTTTAGGACTTCAACTAGTCAGTCTCTTATTGGCATATGTGTATATTGTGTTTATTGCTTCGATATAGCCTTAATTCACAAGCATTGTGAGCAAAGGTAGATAGTGGCTAGCAGTGGAATCTAGGACTCGTGTTTTGTGCTATTTGGAACTCGTCATCTGGATATAACCGCATCTCAGAGTTGATATTCACTCTGGGACTCGAACTCAATACCTGAGACTGACCAGTTTCAGTCCTAAACATCAATCGGAAGATTCAAACAAACAATATCAAGTGAATTTAAACTTTACCCCATTGCACAAGCAAGTCACTATCGGAAATCAGTAGCTGAGTGCATATCGCGATGGCATTTCAAGCAAACGGTAATGGTTTCAACTCCCAGAGTGATCATTCAACTTTGAAATGCAGGTACATCCATATGATGAGTGCCGAATAGGATGGATTCCTTAACTAGCCATTATCCACCTTTGCTTAATACTTATATGTTTGGCTTATATCGTTTCATTACTATTATCTAACTGAATAGCAATATTCATACTTTCTTATCATTCAAACCATTTATTTTTATTTTATGGTAATATTTATTGATTAACTGGGAGATTAGTTTATTGAAACTTCATCTGGTTACTTCTTTTGACAATCATATGGTGTTGTATTATCTAATTTAACCCTTTTTTTATTGATCAATAAAGAGTTTCTCACAGTCTAGTTGGTAGATTGATTATTGTCAACTGTCATCAATAAAGTGACATGTGGGTGAATTAACGTCAAATGAAAGACGACGTTATATAGTGCGTATATTTTCAAAATGGGAGCTTTATGAGGCAAGTAGTTTTGTTGAAAAAGCACATTTTAAATAAGTCGTGGAAATGATTCAAAAAAAAGAAAAGAAAGGTTTACATCAGCTTGGAATTGTTTCATTATGTGATCCAGAGAGTCTGATAAACTATCACTTAAACTTCATAGACTTAGCATAAAATAAAACGAAGTGAACCAGTTTAAATGAACTTAAGCTTCACCCCATTGCACAAGCTAGTGACTATCGGTAATCAGTAGCTGAGTTGATAACGTGATGGCATTTCGAGCGAACGGTACTGCGTTCGAGTCTCAGAGTGAACATCAACTCTGAGATCCAGGTACATTCAGCTGACGAGTCCTAAATCGGACGAGACGCTAATCCTGGATTCCACTGCTAGCCACCATCCATTTATGAAGTTTACATGGACTTTGATTAGCAACTTACGGATTAAGTAACCAATAAGTCAAGCTAAACTTTTAAATTGTTCACTTTTAGAATGTAACAATATTAACTTATAAATCAAATTTAAAAAAAACAACCCAGAACAATGTAAAAGTGAGATTGCACAATTTATTGATTTTCAATGAAAAAAAAATGTATTTTCACATCTTCTATAACCAATCAATTATTGATTTTCTCAAAAGTCTCAGTCTCACAGAAACTTATCTGGCTAGACTATCTCTAAAACGTCTTATGATATTACTTACTTACATACTTACACCTGTTACCCTTTATTGAAGAGTATAGGCTAACCACCAACACTTTGTATCTAACTCTGTCCTGGGCAATCCTTTCCAGTTATTTCCAGTTGTTATTCATCCTTTTCACATATACTTCTATTTCCCGACGTGATGTGTTCTTTGGCCTATCATGGTGAAGAATAATTCCCAGGAATCAGACAAGACTATTTTAAAATTTTGAACGAATCCTATAGATATATTTCATCTAATTCGCTAAAAGTCTATCTAAATACATTCATCATTATATATAGACTCATTGTCATGAAGAATATTGATTTTGGTTTTAATTATTACCCTGAAGAAGTCCAGATAAGTTTACTCGACGAAACGTTGGTAATTATAAAAAATCACTATTTATCAATGAAGTTATTCCTAAAAGGTTTAAGAAAATACCACGCTGCCAAAAGAACTGTGGCATATGAATATATAAAATCCAATATCGTAGGTACATACATTACGAAAATCACCAGACTGTATCACGAGGCAAGCATTAACATGGAATCCTGAACAGTAACAGGAAAGAAGAAGGATTAAGAACACACTGTATTGAGAATTGTAAGTAGACATGAAATGGATGAATAACAACTGGAAATAACTGGAAAGAATTACCCAGGACAGAGTTGGATGGAGAATACTGGCGGGTGGCCTATGCTCCTTCACGAGGGTTAATAGGCGTAAGTAGGTAGGTATGATAGTATTTTGCATTAAGAATTAGATTTGTGTATGTGTTTTTTCACTTATTACAACTTATTTCAAGTACAATATGACTGTATTTATTCATAACTTAAAGCAAACTATTTCTTAAAAAGTAAGTAATTGAAATATTAAACAGAATACAATCTAATATAAAATTACTCATAATTATTTTAAACAATATATTTTGATGAAGTTTTGTTCTCCGAGATGGATGGTTTGGTCGTGGAGCTTTCACCGTCCTTCTGAACGACATCATCAGCACAAACTTCGGGTAGCAGTGAAATGTTTGAATTTCTCCACATGTGGTTCACAGCTTGTCCTGTGAACATCGAGGTGTACAAGACAAGTTATGAACTACATGTAGAGAAATTCTAACACTTCACTTCAACCCGAATTTTGTGCTGATGATGTCGTTCAGAAGAACAATGAAAGCTCCACAACTAAATCATCAACCTCAGAGAACAAAAGTTCATCGAAATCATCCACCTGAGCTACAAATCTCCACCATATCAAAACAGTATATTTAATTTACTTACTCCTGTTACTCCCAATGGAGTATAGGCCGCCGACCAACATTTTCCAACCCACTCTGTCCTGGGACTTCCTTTCTAGTTCTATCCAATTTTTGTTCATTCTTCTCATGTCTGTCTCCATTTCGAGGCGTCACGTGTTCTTTGGTCTTCATCTTTTCCTTCAGCTGTGAGGACTCCACGTGAGGACTTGCCTTGTGACGCAGTTGGGTGATTTCCTCAATGTGTTTCCTATCCACTCCCATCACTTCTTCCTGATTTCTTCCTCCACTGGATGAAATCTGGTTTGTTCTCTCCCACAGTAGAATATTGCTGATAGTGTCCAGCCATATATAATTTAACATTCTATTATTTCTAGCAAATTCAGAAAGATATATAATTTAAACAATTGGAATGTAAACGAAATTTTGGTTATCAACAATATGACATTATTAAACAGAAATCGATCAAAAATTCATATTTATTAAGTGAAAGAATTTGTTATGGATGCTAAACAATGAATTATTATGTTGGCCAGACAGTAATAATTAGTTATTGTGATAGCATATTATCTAGAAGATACAAGTGTTTATTAAAAGTTGTCTACGCAAGATACTTCAGATCCGTCGACCAGACACTATCATTAACAAGTAACTGTGAGAGACAAGAAACCAGATTCCAGTAGTGGAAGAAATCAGGAAGAAGCTCTGCAAGTGGATTGGGCACACTTTGAGGAAATCACTCAATTACGTCAGAAGGCAAGTCCTCACATGGAATCCTGAAGGCCATAGGCGAAGAGGAAGACCAAAGAACACATTACAGGGATAAATGGAGACAGACATGAGAAGAATGAACAAAAGTTGGATAGAACTAAAAAAGAAGGCCCAGGACAGAGTGGGTTTGAGAATGCTGGTCGGCGGCCTATGCTCCATTGGGAGTAACAGGAGTAAGTAAGTAAGTGATAGCATATTATGTAAATTTATACAATTAAGTACTATTTGAATTCATGAGTCGAATAAAGCTAGACCACTATGAAAAAGCTGGAAATATTGGATGGCCAACTTGTCCTAGTATAAGACTCCTCAATAGTGCATATTCAAGATCTCACACACGGAATTCGAAACCACGATCTTCGGTTTCACGCGTGAGCGCTTAACTTCTAGACCACTGAACTATCATCCAACGATATTATTGTCTACCTTACACCAATTCATGAAATTGCGCTACTGTCTACCATTATCTTTAATGAGTAACTACCTCTCAACAGATACGATTGTACTTCACTGGTCATGACTTCTTGTCAGAACTCCAGGGAATCCATCTTGAAGCCAGTCACTAGTAAGCACATGATAAATAACTAAAAATTCATCATAAATATAGAAGTTATAACTTATCTTAATTGATTTGTTTATTGTGTATCTTTTTTCAAATCATTACAAAAACAGAATGAATATCATTGACTAGTAGACAATGTACAATGATGTTATTTTTAACCTGCAAAAACAATATACGTTGTTTCAATCCCAATATGTTTATTCAATACACAATACTCAGCATGTCGTCTTTATATGATCTTTCATATAAATATTGTCCATGATTTTACAATTTAGATATAATATTCAATATTGTATATAATATAAGCAAATATGGATAGTGGCTAGAAGTGGAATCCAGTTTGATGCGCGTTTCATCCTATTTAAGACTCGTTAGCTGGATGTACCTGCATCTCAGAGTTGATGTTCACTCTGGGACTCGAACCCAGCACCTTTCGCTTCAAACTCCATCGCGTTATCCACTCGGCCACTGAGTCCTGACTGTCACTCGTTGAGTGGATAACGCGGTGGCGTTTGAAGCGAAAGGTGCTGGGTTCGCGTCCCAGAGGGAGCATCAACTCTGAGATGCAGGTACAT
>NW_017386037.1:0-7119 GCF_000237925.1 Schistosoma mansoni | reverse complement strand
CATCAAACTGGATTCCACTTCTAGCCACTACTCATCTTTGCTTATGATGTCTGCTTAGTTGATTTTACAATCTTTTTTGATCGTGATAATGATTCGATTAATGTTAGACTACCATTGAAAACCTGATCTGACATCTATCGATTCATGATTTCGATCAAAAACTTAACAATCTTCATAACCTCATACTTATAAGTCCCCAATCATTAGACACTAAGTGAAGAGTTAAACTTAATACCGTCCAGTGCTTCTAGGCTTTCCATGGTGGTCTAGCTTCAATTGACTCATGATCTCAACTCTATTAAATTACTAAAATCTCCACAAAACCCCTTCTGATAATGATCATGTGCTCACTAGTGACTAGCTCCATGAGGTATTTCCTGTAGTTCTGGTGAGAAGCAGTAACTAGTGGAGTTCAACCAGGTCTGTTGGGAGATAGTAACTCACTGAAGACAATTGTGAATGCGTCGCTCAATTTCGTGGATTGGTTGAAGTTAGACATTAACACCGTCGGATGACAGCTCAGTTGTCTATCAGTTAAGTACTCGAGCACGAAACTGATAGGTTCTGGGTTCGAATCTCGCGAGTGCGGGATCGTGGATGCGCACTGCGTAACAGCTTTTCAGTGCTTCCAGGTTTTCCATGGTGGTCTAGCTTCAATTGACTCATGATTTCAATTCTATAAAATCACTAAAATCTCCACAAAACCCCCTTCTGATAAAAAATCTTAACATTTTCAGTTTTAATTACCCAGAATTATGTTATTATTAATTAGAAAATCATTAAAATTACATAATTAACATTCATAAAAGTGTAGTCTCCATTATAAACTGTACTTTAACTACAAGAAAAAAGAAAAAGAGAGAGAAAAAAAAGACCAAAACACCACCAAAAAACCCTCCCGGTTACAAAGTTATGGAAACACGGAAAGGGGTTTTTTGTTTCTATGTAGACATGAAAATGGAAACATTAACCTGTTCTAGAAAGAAAATTGTATTTTATGGTTTCATCATAAAATAGAGATCAATCTTTTTTTTACTATTGAATAACAACTTGTCAACGGAACATGTTAATGTTAATGAAACACTTCAGTAAACGATGTAAACATGTTAGACTATTAAATCTATAAGTATTATGCCCTGATAAGGATAATGAATGGTAACTGTTGGGATTGATTTATGAACCAATAGTAGGCATATACTTTTCATCCTATAGTTGCTAAATAACCAAACTATTCATAATCATATTCCTCTTATTATAAGCTTTATTTTGACCTATAGATTATTATTATACGATTTACCATTCTTGAGTGATCTCTAGTCTACCAATTACTGTTCCCCCTATTTACAACCACATTTGACCGAATTTTGTACAAATGTTATTTTCTATTTTATGGTACGATGTGGTCAGTTTGATTGGTATATGTTTAAAATATAATGATTCATTCCGCAAAGGCTGTTCTGGACTTAACTGGTTGGGTTAGGTAGAAGCAGAACCGATAAGTACTCAAGTCTGCTCGTACGTGGTTTCGTGTATCACTGTTCCAAACGATAAATCGCTTCTCTTTGATTGGCGATTTTATCACGTCATATGTTAACAAGACATCCAGTTGACCACAAGTTATTCTTTCTTAATAAGAAAGAATATAAAACTGAATAGATTATAAACGATACATGATGTGTAAAAATGATTTATAATTTATAACGAATTAACTCTGCTTATTACTTTGTATCATAAAACAATGAAGTACATATCATCATTTTCAAAAGCATGAACCTTTGAAAGCTTTTATCATTTATTTATTTTAATACATAAACATTGGTACAGAGTGGGGACACCAGATATATATGCACTACATAATAGTATTTCGTGAAGTAATTGTCATCTAATTAGACTTGTGTAAAGGCTTTGATACTTCTCGTGTGCCCAAACCGAAGTAGGTGGTTATCTTAGGCGGCCACACCTCGAACCTTTGACCTAAAGATCTGATTCACAAGGCAGTGGAGCATCGCCAAGAGATGCAGTCTTATGGTAGCCGGTGATCAATAATTGGTTCATATGTTATTTGTCCCTTCAGGATCCTGGAGCCTATGTACATCACTGGTTTGTTATGAGGGTTTTCCAAATCCCATTGGTGGACTTTTCGTATCCACCGACCCACTTTACATCCTCTCAATTTCGTAAACAACACCCCCGACATAAGAAGGCAGTGAGTAGGACTTCCATGGCAGAGGCTGTTTAAGCGTTGCCATGTGAGGGCATTTCGAGAGGGAGGTTGGCCCCTAACATATCAATATGTGTAAACTTAATTGATTTATATTCAAAAATTGATAATATCTAATATAACTAGGTGATAAATAGACTTCAACATTACCGATTAATCAAAATCATTTATGTACTTTACTCATGTAGTACCATTTTTCTTTACCTTTTATCTGATAAAATGTAATTCATATTGTAGAAAACTAAAATCTTCACGTATAAATAAATGACTACTATGATTCATACTACTTATATTGAAGGAATGAAATACAAGAATTTTGATATTTTACAGCTCTATACTTTATTACTTTCAAAGAGTATATGAATTGTATTTAATCTTAAAAAAGAAAAAAAGAAAAAAATTTTTTTTTAGTTTTTGTATCTGAATAAAAACCGTTTTTTGGGGGGGGGCATGATAAATACAGATATGCTTATTTCAGTAGTCAATTTCCACCCCACCCCCACCCCTCAAAAAAGATAAATATAAATCAAGTAAGGTAATCTTTATTAAGATACACGTATGAATATCTTATGATTACTTATTATTAAGCATACGTCTTAGAAATATTCCTAATATCTGCTGGAATCACCGGGTAATTAATAATGAGATTAGACGCAAGGTATTAGGGAATGATGGTAAATAAGTTGGTTCGATTGTGAATCTTCATCGACTAAGATGATTGGGCCACGTGTTACGTATGCCTGGACACTGATAAGCACGACGCATAGTGCTGACCAGTATTGAAAATGGTTAGAAGAGAGTTAGCGGTGGCGGCCAAACTGAAACATGGCATCAATGCTTGAAGTCACTAACTTCTAGTCCTAACCATGTTCATAGATGCAGAATACCCCCGCTACGAGAAGGCAGCGAGTAAGACTTCCCTGGCAGAAGCTGTATACACGTAGACGTGTGATAGCATTTCGAGAGGGAGGGTGACCCCTCCTCACTCTTGGCCGTACCTGGACATTTGGGACGCGAGGGGTAACAGGCGTTTTTCTCATCATATTACTAATATGATTCATACTACTTATATTGAAGGGATGAAATACAAGAATTTTCGATATTTTACAACTCTATATTACTACTATATATATTACTTTCAAAGGGAGTTTATTATTTACATTTAATCTTAAAGAAGAAAAAAAGAAAGAAAGTTTTTTTAGATTTTGTATCTGAATAAAAACCATTTTTTGGGGGGGGGGCATGATAAATACAGATATTCTTATTTCAGTAGTCAATTTCCACACCACCCCCACCCCCCAAAAGAAGATAAATATAAATCAAGTAATGGTAATCTTTATTAAGATATACGTATGTATATATCTTATGGTTAGTTATTATGAAGCCCATAAATTAACTATGTAAAGTAAATTTCTTATTCTGATGGAATGTAAACCTTATTATTGTTATGATTTATAGGCCATTTTCTTTTTGGTGTCGGTTTAAAAAAATGGTGTACACTGTATATCATGAAATCTGTTTTTTGTATTTGATTTATACATGGATAGTGATATGCTTGATGCTAATTCGATTTTTCTCGGTAAACGAACGAAAGTCAATGAGACAGTGACACGATAGGCTAATCTAATCCGTTGTCCTAGATGAAGAAGTCAAAGTTGGAAGCGGGGAAATATATTCTGTAGCAGCTAGAAGCACAGCAATCATAATTTGGGAAAACTTAAACGTATATATACAGTATTAAATTGTATTTGGGCAGCATTACAAAATAGCACACTAAAAGATACAACGGACTAATTGGGTTTAAGATATTTTACAAGTGGGAAATACGGCACGAAGGTGAAAAGAGCGCTTTTAGCGCGAAAGCAAGGAAATTCAAATTTTTAAAATAAAATTACAAAATTAAGCCATTTATCAAGTAAGTTCTGGGGATTTAACATCACCAACAGATAGTTTGTCCTTTTGAGTTTTAAATATTCCTTTAAGAAATATAATTTGGAAAATTTCCTGGAATTTTGTTTTGGATAGCGGATAATTCAATTTGAGTTTCTGAAGGATTTCAAAAAAACCTACACTTAGAAACATTTACATCCATGAAAACGTAGAACTGCACCTGTAAACTTGGATGAGTATACTGTACAGCAGTTTGCTCTGTTCTACTTTATGGCTGCGAAACGTTGCCATTAAGAGTAGAAGATACTTGTAAGCTACTAGTAATTGATCAGAGATGTCTTAGAAATATTGCTGACATCTACTAAGATCACCGGGTAAGTAATGGTGAGGTTAGACGCAGAATTTTAGGGAATAATGGTAAATCAGTTCGTGATGCTGTAAATCTTCATCGACTGAGATAGTTGGGTCACGTGTTATGTATGCCTGAACACCGATGATCACGACGCGCAATGCTGACATGTGCTGGGGATGTTTGGTAAAGAGTTAGGGGCGGCCAAACCAAAACATGGCATCAGTTCACAAAGTCACTAACTGCTGGTCTGCGGCACGTTAGTAGATGCAGACTACTTGGTTGGGGTCCGCGTGACTATCGTAACCAATGCTCGGAGACTCTGTGTGACACGGCTCAAAATCGATCACAATGACGCAGGTGTATACACTCTCTGTCTTCCCTTAAACCTTGAGGTTAAAATTGCTTCGTATCTGTATTTCTTCCTGTTTTATATCCTTATATACAATATCTTTTTTTATATATTACCACCACTAAATTAACTGCTTCTATGAATTCGATGTTCATCTTGTTGTGCTATTGAGGTATGACAACTTGGACCGATGCATAAATGTGCCTGGTCCTACGTTGTAGCTGACTGACTGAAAAAAAAATCCAGTCGAAACCGAAAAATCACTAATCTATGACATTTCTTTAATAAACTAATCCATCTCGTCTATGAGTGAAACCAATTCGTAAGTACTACTATTATTCTAATTCAATTCTATCTAATAAATATTCCCTAAATTCATCTTGTATATCGATTTTAAAGGATAAACATAAACAAGCGAATTATAAAACTAACATGTTTTAACTAGTAGTCAAGTTGATCAATTTCACGAAATTGTAATGCTAAGCTTTGAACTAGAGAGTCTATTAAAAGTATGTTAAAAGGTAGGGTAGCACTAAAGGATGATGCTTAATGTGGTTAGGGCTGTACCGCAAAATGGAAGTGTGTACTATTTTTTAGTTACTGAGTAGCTAAACAATTAATCACACTAGGTGCAAAAGTAATCGAACTAATCCCTTATGATATTGTAGGTGGACAATTCTTATCAGGTGAGTTAGGTATATGATGTCTCGTGGTATTTAGTGGTCCTTCATACTGATTCTTGATAAATGCCACTACCAAATATCAAGATATTTATAACGTTTACCTACGATACAAATCATGATTAGTTTTAATTAGATTGTATCTTCACTCGTCATTTAACTGATGAAAAAACTGTGATCTTTTGACAACGCGTTATCAGCTAAATAGACGAATCGATGTCGCTTTAAGCGAACGGCACCTGGTTCAATTCCTAGAGTAAATATCAACTCTGGGATGTTGGTAAATCCATTTCACTAATCTCAAATAGGATTAAACACGCGTCCTTGATCCCACCGTTAGCCAACATCTAACTCTATTTAAGATACTTTGAAAGTTAGACATAGAACAGTTTTGAACTTAATATTGTTAAAACAAATATCTCAAAACTATTGGATATCAGACATCTAATATTTGTTGTCTTATTTTTTTGCTACAACTTGTTGGTTTCTAGAAATCTGTCGGAGAATATGACGATTATTCACAAAATGTATTGGTCTACGGGTAACAAATATCCATCAGGTTAGCTAAATCTACAAAATTCAGTATTACATGGATTGAGACAGTGAACAGGAAGCCGTGGACCTAGGTTTTACTCCAATTAGCACTCATTTAGAAAGAAATATCGACAATCAAGTTGGAATCAATCTTCGTAGCAGGATTCAGTCTTTTGTCATTCAACATCATATTTCGATATATTGTTACTTTACAAGTTCCCAATTCTTAATTCTTGATTGATCCTGACGACGAATATTGAGTGATCACTAGTTAGAACTTAGTAATTCAGTCAATCGACATCTAAATAATGTACATTCTTTTCGCTGTATATTCACAGTAACCACGATATCTCTGATTGGGCCCTTTGTAAATTGTACAACGAAAAGTTGTACACTTTTCGGAAACGCACCTGAATAGGTTATGCGATTAATAGCTCAAATGATGTATTAAAACAAACAAAATTAGATAATTTGTTGAAATATCTAGATGACAGGAACAGGTAGCTCAAACGTTCAACCAGGCCGCCTTTAGGAAGATAGCCAATAAACAGACAAGCATAGGTAATGTAAAAAGGGACACAATATTATTACATTCATATAACATATCAGAAAAATAGATTTCTTATCATATCTGTTATCTTAAAGCCGACATTAATAGATTTAATAATACTGTCATTAACTAATGTTGTGTAACACCCCTGAAGTTACTTATTATTTATTAGAAACTTTATCATCTATGATATTGATCTTGATTTTATTTTTGTAAATACTTGAGTGAATAATCTGCTGCCATTAGATTTTGTTGCTGAGTTAAACAATAAAAATTTATTGGTAACACTTTTTCTATGATTGATTAAAAACAATCGTAAGAATTTAGAAATCATGAGTCGATTGAAGCTAGACAACCATGGAAAACCTGAAAGCAATGGACGGCCAAATCGTCCTATTATGAGACTCCTCAGCAGTGCGCATCCACGATCCCGCCTCGCGAGCGAGATTCGAACCCAGGACCTACCAGTCTTGCGCCAGATCACTCAAGCGATAGACCACTGAGCCGACCGGCATCCAACGGTGTTAGGTTAGACATTATCAC
>NW_017386038.1:838764-865254 GCF_000237925.1 Schistosoma mansoni | reverse complement strand
TATCCCATAAGTAGTATATTGGTGTCGGGTCAGACATACAATGTATTTTCGCAGAAAACCCATGAGAAAAGTACTGAAATGAACCGCAATCGTTTGGAAAATGCATGAGCAATTAAAATCAAAGAACAAACAGTGAACATGGAGGCTATTGGTTGTTAATTTGCAAATTCACTGTCCATTGTATGGTTATTACAATTTACTCAGATACTTTGTAATGTTTGCTTAAATACATTCCATTGTCCAACAGTCGTGTTCTGTTCACAACAGTAGTAGTAATATTTGTTGTTGTGGTTGTGTGGTGTGAGCTACTTATATTGACATAAGTAGTATATATAGTGAGCAAGGAATAGAATATCTGACAGCAGAAGATTGAGAAGATCAAGAAGAGAAGAACAGAAATTAAAAGCAATTTGTGTGGAAATCCAGGAACAATGAAGCCTGAGACAATTGAAGAACATTTTGCAAATAGAGTATCATAGTATGGTTTTTGCATTTTACCAAGTAACGTTGTAATTTGTGCAAAATATTTAGTTGGTTGTCCTCATGTGTGTTGTCATTCACTACATTTGGTGTCGCTGCCAACCAATAGGAGGAAGGGTGCTGTTCTGCGGACGCCGCTGCGGGTCTGGAGTTGAGGTGCTAGTTGGGCCAGTCTTGTGCGGAGAGTTGGCGTCGAGTAGAGTGTTCTGGCGTGGCGGCGTTGGCTGTAGCGGGTGCTGTTGACGGAGAGGAGCAGTGGGAAGTGCGGCTGCTGGATGGACATCGGATGTAGATGGCTCAGCAGGCCGGTGGAGTATGGATGTTGAACGTCCCAGGTGTCGGGTGCATGCGGATGTTGGTGCCACGGCAGGTCGACCGAGCTATGGAGGTCAGCGCGCCACACACTCGACATTCTCACGAACACTTTGGCACAGACTGCAGTGAAACAAGAAAGTGGCATGGCGAGCAGAACCACCGCATGAACGAATGCTTTAAAGGCGGACGAGTGTGGTGTGGTCTACTTATATCCACATAAGTAGTATATGGTGTGGGTCAGACATACAATGTATTTTCGCAGAAAACCCATGAGAAAAGTACTGAAATGAACCGCAATCGTTTGGAAAATGCATGAGCAATTAAAATCAAAGAACAAACAGTGAACATGGAGGCTATTGGTTGTTAATTTGCAAATTCACTGTCCATTGTATGGTTATTACAATTTACTCAGATACTTTGTAATGTTTGCTTAAATACATTCCATTGTCCAACAGTCGTGTTCTGTTCACAACAGTAGTAGTAATATTTGTTGTTGTGGTTGTGTGGTGTGAGCTACTTATATTGACATAAGTAGTATATATAGTGAGCAAGGAATAGAATATCTGACAGCAGAAGATTGAGAAGATCAAGAAGAGAAGAACAGAAATTAAAAGCAATTTGTGTGGAAATCCAGGAACAATGAAGCCTGAGACAATTGAAGAACATTTTGCAAATAGAGTATCATAGTATGGTTTTTGCATTTTACCAAGTAACGTTGTAATTTGTGCAAAATATTTAGTTGGTTGTCCTCATGTGTGTTGTCATTCACTACATTTGGTGTCGCTGCCAACCAATAGAAGGAAGGGTGCTGTTCTGCGGACGCCGCTGCGGGTCTGGAGTTGAGGTGCTAGTTGGGCCAGTCTTGTGCGGAGAGTTGGCGTCGAGTAGAGTGTTCTGGCGTGGCGGCGTTGGCTGTAGCGGGTGCTGTTGACGGAGAGGAGCAGTGGGAAGTGCGGCTGCTGGATGGACATCGGATGTAGATGGCTCAGCAGGCCGGTGGAGTATGGATGTTGAACGTCCCAGGTGTCGGGTGCATGCGGATGTTGGTGCCACGGCAGGTCGACCGAGCTATGGAGGTCAGCGCGCCACACACTCGACATTCTCACGAACACTTTGGCACAGACTGCAGTGAAACAAGAAAGTGGCATGGCGAGCAGAACCACCGCATGAACGAATGCTTTAAAGGCGGACGAGTGTGGTGTGGTCTACTTATATCCACATAAGTAGTATATGGTGTGGGTCAGACATACAATGTATTTTCGCAGAAAACCCATGAGAAAAGTACTGAAATGAACCGCAATCGTTTGGAAAATGCATGAGCAATTAAAATCAAAGAAAAAACAGTGAACATGGAGGCTATTGGTTGTTAATTTGCAAATTCACTGTCCATTGTATGGTTATTACAATTTACTCAGATACTTTGTAATGTTTGCTTAAATACATTCCATTGTCCAACAGTCGTGTTCTGTTCACAACAGTAGTAGTAATATTTGTTGTTGTGGTTGTGTGGTGTGAGCTACTTATATCCACATAAGTAGTATATATAGTGAGCAAGGAATAGAATATCTGACAGCAGAAGATTGAGAAGATCAAGAAGAGAAGAACAGAAATTAAAAGCAATTTGTGTGGAAATCCAGGAACAATGAAGCCTGAGACAATTGAAGAACATTTTGCAAATAGAGTATCATAGTATGGTTTTTGCATTTTACCAAGTAACGTTGTAATTTGTGCAAAATATTTAGTTGGTTGTCCTCTTGTGTGTTGTCATTCACTACATTTGGTGTCGCTGCCAACCAATAGGAGGAAGGGTGCTGTTCTGCGGACGCCGCTGCGGGTCTGGAGTTGAGGTGCTAGTTGGGCCAGTCTTGTGCGGAGAGTTGGCGTCGAGTAGAGTGTTCTGGCGTGTCGGCGTTGGCTGTAGCGGGTGCTGTTGACGGAGAGGAGCAGTGGGAAGTGCGGCTGCTGGATGGACATCGGATGTAGATGGCTCAGCAGGCCGGTGGAGTATGGATGTTGAACGTCCCAGGTGTCGGGTGCATGCGGATGTTGGTGCCACGGCAGGTCGACCGAGCTATGGAGGTCAGCGCGCCACACACTCGACATTCTCACGAACACTTTGGCACAGACTGCAGTGAAACAAGAAAGTGGCATGGCGAGCAGAACCACCGCATGAACGAATGCTTTAAAGGCGGACGAATGTGGTGTGGTCTACTTACATCCACATAAGTAGTATATGGTGTGGGTCAGACATACAATGTATTTTCGCAGAAAACCCATGAGAAAAGTACTGAAATGAACCGCAATCGTTTGGAAAATGCATGAGCAATTAAAATCAAAGAAAAAACAGTGAACATGGAGGCTATTGGTTGTTAATTTGCAAATTCACTGTCCATTGTATGGTTATTACAATTTACTCAGATACTTTGTAATGTTTGCTTAAATACATTCCATTGTCCAACAGTCGTGTTCTGTTCACAACAGTAGTAGTAATATTTGTTGTTGTGGTTGTGTGGTGTGAGCTACTTATATTGACATAAGTAGTATATATAGTGAGCAAGGAATAGAATATCTGACAGCAGAAGATTGAGAAGATCAAGAAGAGAAGAACAGAAATTAAAAGCAATTTGTGTGGAAATCCAGGAACAATGAAGCCTGAGACAATTGAAGAACATTTTGCAAATAGAGTATCATAGTATGGTTTTTGCATTTTACCAAGTAACGTTGTAATTTGTGCAAAATATTTAGTTGGTTGTCCTCTTGTGTGTTGTCATTCACTACATTTGGTGTCGCTGCCAACCAATAGGAGGAAGGGTGCTGTTCTGCGGACGCCGCTGCGGGTCTGGAGTTGAGGTGCTAGTTGGGCCAGTCTTGTGCGGAGAGTTGGCGTCGAGTAGAGTGTTCTGGCGTGTCGGCGTTGGCTGTAGCGGGTGCTGTTGACGGAGAGGAGCAGTGGGAAGTGCGGCTGCTGGATGGACATCGGATGTAGATGGCTCAGCAGGCCGGTGGAGTATGGATGTTGAACGTCCCAGGTGTCGGGTGCATGCGGATGTTGGTGCCACGGCAGGTCGACCGAGCTATGGAGGTCAGCGCGCCACACACTCGACATTCTCACGAATACTTTGGCACAGACTGCAGTGAAACAAGAAAGTGGCATGGCGAGCAGAACCACCGCATGAACGAATGCTTTAAAGGCGGACGAGTGTGGTGTGGTCTACTTATATCCACATAAGTAGTATATGGTGTGGGTCAGACATACAATGTATTTTCGCAGAAAACCCATGAGAAAAGTACTGAAATGAACCGCAATCGTTTGGAAAATGCATGAGCAATTAAAATCAAAGAAAAAACAGTGAACATGGAGGCTATTGGTTGTTAATTTGCAAATTCACTGTCCATTGTATGGTTATTACAATTTACTCAGATACTTTGTAATGTTTGCTTAAATACATTCCATTGTCCAACAGTCGTGTTCTGTTCACAACAGTAGTAGTAATATTTGTTGTTGTGGTTGTGTGGTGTGAGCTACTTATATTGACATAAGTAGTATATATAGTGAGCAAGGAATAGAATATCTGACAGCAGAAGATTGAGAAGATCAAGAAGAGAAGAACAGAAATTAAAAGCAATTTGTGTGGAAATCCAGGAACAATGAAGCCTGAGACAATTGAAGAACATTTTGCAAATAGAGTATCATAGTATGGTTTTTGCATTTTACCAAGTAACGTTGTAATTTGTGCAAAATATTTAGTTGGTTGTCCTCATGTGTGTTGTCATTCACTACATTTGGTGTCGCTGCCAACCAATAGGAGGAAGGGTGCTGTTCTGCGGACGCCGCTGCGGGTCTGGAGTTGAGGTGCTAGTTGGGCCAGTCTTGTGCGGAGAGTTGGCGTCGAGTAGAGTGTTCTGGCGTGGCGGCGTTGGCTGTAGCGGGTGCTGTTGACGGAGAGGAGCAGTGGGAAGTGCGGCTGCTGGATGGACATCGGATGTAGATGGCTCAGCAGGCCGGTGGAGTATGGATGTTGAACGTCCCAGGTGTCGGGTGCATGCGGATGTTGGTGCCACGGCAGGTCGACCGAGCTATGGAGGTCAGCGCGCCACACACTCGACATTCTCACGAACACTTTGGCACAGACTGCAGTGAAACAAGAAAGTGGCATGGCGAGCAGAACCACCGCATGAACGAATGCTTTAAAGGCGGACGAGTGTGGTGTGGTCTACTTATATCCACATAAGTAGTATATGGTGTGGGTCAGACATACAATGTATTTTCGCAGAAAACCCATGAGAAAAGTACTGAAATGAACCGCAATCGTTTGGAAAATGCATGAGCAATTAAAATCAAAGAACAAACAGTGAACATGGAGGCTATTGGTTGTTAATTTGCAAATTCACTGTCCATTGTATGGTTATTACAATTTACTCAGATACTTTGTAATGTTTGCTTAAATACATTCCATTGTCCAACAGTCGTGTTCTGTTCACAACAGTAGTAGTAATATTTGTTGTTGTGGTTGTGTGGTGTGAGCTACTTATATTGACATAAGTAGTATATATAGTGAGCAAGGAATAGAATATCTGACAGCAGAAGATTGAGAAGATCAAGAAGAGTTGAACAGAAATTAAAAGCAATTTGTGTGGAAATCCAGGAACAATGAAGCCTGAGACAATTGAAGAACATTTTGCAAATAGAGTATCATAGTATGGTTTTTGCATTTTACCAAGTAACGTTGTAATTTGTGCAAAATATTTAGTTGGTTGTCCTCATGTGTGTTGTCATTCACTACATTTGGTGTCGCTGCCAACCAATAGGAGGAAGGGTGCTGTTCTGCGGACGCCGCTGCGGGTCTGGAGTTGAGGTGCTAGTTGGGCCAGTCTTGTGCGGAGAGTTGGCGTCGAGTAGAGTGTTCTGGCGTGGCGGCGTTGGCTGTAGCGGGTGCTGTTGACGGAGAGGAGCAGTGGGAAGTGCGGCTGCTGGATGGACATCGGATGTAGATGGCTCAGCAGGCCGGTGGAGTATGGATGTTGAACGTCCCAGGTGTCGGGTGCATGCGGATGTTGGTGCCACGGCAGGTCGACCGAGCTATGGAGGTCAGCGCGCCACACACTCGACATTCTCATGAACACTTTGGCACAGACTGCAGTGAAACAAGAAAGTGGCATGGCGAGCAGAACCACCGCATGAACGAATGCTTTAAAGGCGGACGAGTGTGGTGTGGTCTACTTATATCCACATAAGTAGTATATGGTGTGGGTCAGACATACAATGTATTTTCGCAGAAAACCCATGAGAAAAGTACTGAAATGAACCGCAATCGTTTGGAAAATGCATGAGCAATTAAAATCAAAGAACAAACAGTGAACATGGAGGCTATTGGTTGTTAATTTGCAAATTCACTGTCCATTGTATGGTTATTACGATTTACTCAGATACTTTGTAATGTTTGCTTAAATACATTCCATTGTCCAACAGTCGTGTTCTGTTCACAACAGTAGTAGTAATATTTGTTGTTGTGGTTGTGTGGTGTGAGCTACTTATATTGACATAAGTAGTATATATAGTGAGCAAGGAATAGAATATCTGACAGCAGAAGATTGAGAAGATCAAGAAGAGAAGAACAGAAATTAAAAGCAATTTGTGTGGAAATCCAGGAACAATGAAGCCTGAGACAATTGAAGAACATTTTGCAAATAGAGTATCATAGTATGGTTTTTGCATTTTACCAAGTAACGTTGTAATTTGTGCAAAATATTTATTTGGTTGTCCTCATGTGTGTTGTCATTCACTACATTTGGTGTCGCTGCCAACCAATAGGAGGAAGGGTGCTGTTCTGCGGACGCCGCTGCGGGTCTGGAGTTGAGGTGCTAGTTGGGCCAGTCTTGTGCGGAGAGTTGGCGTCGAGTAGAGTGTTCTGGCGTGGCGGCGTTGGCTGTAGCGGGTGCTGTTGACGGAGAGGAGCAGTGGGAAGTGCGGCTGCTGGATGGACATCGGATGTAGATGGCTCAGCAGGCCGGTGGAGTATGGATGTTGAACGTCCCAGGTGTCGGGTGCATGCGGATGTTGGTGCCACGGCAGGTCGACCGAGCTATGGAGGTCAGCGCGCCACACACTCGACATTCTCACGAACACTTTGGCACAGACTGCAGTGAAACAAGAAAGTGGCATGGCGAGCAGAACCACCGCATGAACGAATGCTTTAAAGGCGGACGAGTGTGGTGTGGTCTACTTATATCCACATAAGTAGTATATGGTGTGGGTCAGACATACAATGTATTTTCGCAGAAAACCCATGAGAAAAGTACTGAAATGAACCGCAATCGTTTGGAAAATGCATGAGCAATTAAAATCAAAGAACAAACAGTGAACATGGAGGCTATTGGTTGTTAATTTGCAAATTCACTGTCCATTGTATGGTTATTACAATTTACTCAGATACTTTGTAATGTTTGCTTAAATACATTCCATTGTCCAACAGTCGTGTTCTGTTCACAACAGTAGTAGTAATATTTGTTGTTGTGGTTGTGTGGTGTGAGCTACTTATATTGACATAAGTAGTATATATAGTGAGCAAGGAATAGAATATCTGACAGCAGAAGATTGAGAAGATCAAGAAGAGAAGAACAGAAATTAAAAGCAATTTGTGTGGAAATCCAGGAACAATGAAGCCTGAGACAATTGAAGAACATTTTGCAAATAGAGTATCATAGTATGGTTTTTGCATTTTACCAAGTAACGTTGTAATTTGTGCAAAATATTTAGTTGGTTGTCCTCATGTGTGTTGTCATTCACTACATTTGGTGTCGCTGCCAACCAATAGGAGGAAGGGTGCTGTTCTGCGGACGCCGCTGCGGGTCTGGAGTTGAGGTGCTAGTTGGGCCAGTCTTGTGCGGAGAGTTGGCGTCGAGTAGAGTGTTCTGGCGTGGCGGCGTTGGCTGTAGCGGGTGCTGTTGACGGAGAGGAGCAGTGGGAAGTGCGGCTGCTGGATGGACATCGGATGTAGATGGCTCAGCAGGCCGGTGGAGTATGGATGTTGAACGTCCCAGGTGTCGGGTGCATGCGGATGTTGGTGCCACGGCAGGTCGACCGAGCTATGGAGGTCAGCGCGCCACACACTCGACATTCTCACGAACACTTTGGCACAGACTGCAGTGAAACAAGAAAGTGGCATGGCGAGCAGAACCACCGCATGAACGAGTGCTTTAAAGGCGGACGAGTGTGGTGTGGTCTACTTATATCCACATAAGTAGTATATGGTGTGGGTCAGACATACAATGTATTTTCGCAGAAAACCCATGAGAAAAGTACTGAAATGAACCGCAATCGTTTGGAAAATGCATGAGCAATTAAAATCAAAGAACAAACAGTGAACATGGAGGCTATTGGTTGTTAATTTGCAAATTCACTGTCCATTGTATGGTTATTACAATTTACTCAGATACTTTGTAATGTTTGCTTAAATACATTCCATTGTCCAACAGTCGTGTTCTGTTCACAACAGTAGTAGTAATATTTGTTGTTGTGGTTGTGTGGTGTGAGCTACTTATATTGACATAAGTAGTATATATAGTGAGCAAGGAATAGAATATCTGACAGCAGAAGATTGAGAAGATCAAGAAGAGTTGAACAGAAATTAAAAGCAATTTGTGTGGAAATCCAGGAACAATGAAGCCTGAGACAATTGAAGAACATTTTGCAAATAGAGTATCATAGTATGGTTTTTGCATTTTACCAAGTAACGTTGTAATTTGTGCAAAATATTTATTTGGTTGTCCTCATGTGTGTTGTCATTCACTACATTTGGTGTCGCTGCCAACCAATAGGAGGAAGGGTGCTGTTCTGCGGACGCCGCTGCGGGTCTGGAGTTGAGGTGCTAGTTGGGCCAGTCTTGTGCGGAGAGTTGGCGTCGAGTAGAGTGTTCTGGCGTGGCGGCGTTGGCTGTAGCGGGTGCTGTTGACGGAGAGGAGCAGTGGGAAGTGCGGCTGCTGGATGGACATCGGATGTAGATGGCTCAGCAGGCCGGTGGAGTATGGATGTTGAACGTCCCAGGTGTCGGGTGCATGCGGATGTTGGTGCCACGGCAGGTCGACCGAGCTATGGAGGTCAGCGCGCCACACACTCGACATTCTCACGAACACTTTGGCACAGACTGCAGTGAAACAAGAAAGTGGCATGGCGAGCAGAACCACCGCATGAACGAATGCTTTAAAGGCGGACGAGTGTGGTGTGGTCTACTTATATCCACATAAGTAGTATATGGTGTGGGTCAGACATACAATGTATTTTCGCAGAAAACCCATGAGAAAAGTACTGAAATGAACCGCAATCGTTTGGAAAATGCATGAGCAATTAAAATCAAAGAAAAAACAGTGAACATGGAGGCTATTGGTTGTTAATTTGCAAATTCACTGTCCATTGTATGGTTATTACAATTTACTCAGATACTTTGTAATGTTTGCTTAAATACATTCCATTGTCCAACAGTCGTGTTCTGTTCACAACAGTAGTAGTAATATTTGTTGTTGTGGTTGTGTGGTGTGAGCTACTTATATTGACATAAGTAGTATATATAGTGAGCAAGGAATAGAATATCTGACAGCAGAAGATTGAGAAGATCAAGAAGAGAAGAACAGAAATTAAAAGCAATTTGTGTGGAAATCCAGGAACAATGAAGCCTGAGACAATTGAAGAACATTTTGCAAATAGAGTATCATAGTATGGTTTTTGCATTTTACCAAGTAACGTTGTAATTTGTGCAAAATATTTAGTTGGTTGTCCTCATGTGTGTTGTCATTCACTACATTTGGTGTCGCTGCCAACCAATAGGAGGAAGGGTGCTGTTCTGCGGACGCCGCTGCGGGTCTGGAGTTGAGGTGCTAGTTGGGCCAGTCTTGTGCGGAGAGTTGGCGTCGAGTAGAGTGTTCTGGCGTGGCGGCGTTGGCTGTAGCGGGTGCTGTTGACGGAGAGGAGCAGTGGGAAGTGCGGCTGCTGGATGGACATCGGATGTAGATGGCTCAGCAGGCCGGTGGAGTATGGATGTTGAACGTCCCAGGTGTCGGGTGCATGCGGATGTTGGTGCCACGGCAGGTCGACCGAGCTATGGAGGTCAGCGCGCCACACACTCGACATTCTCACGAACACTTTGGCACAGACTGCAGTGAAACAAGAAAGTGGCATGGCGAGCAGAACCACCGCATGAACGAATGCTTTAAAGGCGGACGAGTGTGGTGTGGTCTACTTATATCCACATAAGTAGTATATGGTGTGGGTCAGACATACAATGTATTTTCGCAGAAAACCCATGAGAAAAGTACTGAAATGAACCGCAATCGTTTGGAAAATGCATGAGCAATTAAAATCAAAGAACAAACAGTGAACATGGAGGCTATTGGTTGTTAATTTGCAAATTCACTGTCCATTGTATGGTTATTACAATTTACTCAGATACTTTGTAATGTTTGCTTAAATACATTCCATTGTCCAACAGTCGTGTTCTGTTCACAACAGTAGTAGTAATATTTGTTGTTGTGGTTGTGTGGTGTGAGCTACTTATATTGACATAAGTAGTATATATAGTGAGCAAGGAATAGAATATCTGACAGCAGAAGATTGAGAAGATCAAGAAGAGAAGAACAGAAATTAAAAGCAATTTGTGTGGAAATCCAGGAACAATGAAGCCTGAGACAATTGAAGAACATTTTGCAAATAGAGTATCATAGTATGGTTTTTGCATTTTACCAAGTAACGTGGTAATTTGTGCAAAATATTTAGTTGGTTGTCCTCATGTGTGTTGTCATTCACTACATTTGGTGTCGCTGCCAACCAATAGGAGGAAGGGTGCTGTTCTGCGGACGCCGCTGCGGGTCTGGAGTTGAGGTGCTAGTTGGGCCAGTCTTGTGCGGAGAGTTGGCGTCGAGTAGAGTGTTCTGGCGTGGCGGCGTTGGCTGTAGCGGGTGCTGTTGACGGAGAGGAGCAGTGGGAAGTGCGGCTGCTGGATGGACATCGGATGTAGATGGCTCAGCAGGCCGGTGGAGTATGGATGTTGAACGTCCCAGGTGTCGGGTGCATGCGGATGTTGGTGCCACGGCAGGTCGACCGAGCTATGGAGGTCAGCGCGCCACACACTCGACATTCTCACGAACACTTTGGCACAGACTGCAGTGAAACAAGAAAGTGGCATGGCGAGCAGAACCACCGCATGAACGAATGCTTTAAAGGCGGACGAGTGTGGTGTGGTCTACTTATATCCACATAAGTAGTATATGGTGTGGGTCAGACATACAATGTATTTTCGCAGAAAACCCATGAGAAAAGTACTGAAATGAACCGCAATCGTTTGGAAAATGCATGAGCAATTAAAATCAAAGAACAAACAGTGAACATGGAGGCTATTGGTTGTTAATTTGCAAATTCACTGTCCATTGTATGGTTATTACAATTTACTCAGATACTTTGTAATGTTTGCTTAAATACATTCCATTGTCCAACAGTCGTGTTCTGTTCACAACAGTAGTAGTAATATTTGTTGTTGTGGTTGTGTGGTGTGAGCTACTTATATTGACATAAGTAGTATATATAGTGAGCAAGGAATAGAATATCTGACAGCAGAAGATTGAGAAGATCAAGAAGAGAAGAACAGAAATTAAAAGCAATTTGTGTGGAAATCCAGGAACAATGAAGCCTGAGACAATTGAAGAACATTTTGCAAATAGAGTATCATAGTATGGTTTTTGCATTTTACCAAGTAACGTTGTAATTTGTGCAAAATATTTAGTTGGTTGTCCTCATGTGTGTTGTCATTCACTACATTTGGTGTCGCTGCCAACCAATAGGAGGAAGGGTGCTGTTCTGCGGACGCCGCTGCGGGTCTGGAGTTGAGGTGCTAGTTGGGCCAGTCTTGTGCGGATAGTTGGCGTCGAGTAGAGTGTTCTGGCGTGGCGGCGTTGGCTGTAGCGGGTGCTGTTGACGGAGAGGAGCAGTGGGAAGTGCGGCTGCTGGATGGACATCGGATGTAGATGGCTCAGCAGGCCGGTGGAGTATGGATGTTGAACGTCCCAGGTGTCGGGTGCATGCGGATGTTGGTGCCACGGCAGGTCGACCGAGCTATGGAGGTCAGCGCGCCACACACTCGACATTCTCACGAACACTTTGGCACAGACTGCAGTGAAACAAGAAAGTGGCATGGCGAGCAGAACCACCGCATGAACGAGTGCTTTAAAGGCGGACGAGTGTGGTGTGGTCTACTTATATCCACATAAGTAGTATATGGTGTGGGTCAGACATACAATGTATTTTCGCAGAAAACCCATGAGAAAAGTACTGAAATGAACCGCAATCGTTTGGAAAATGCATGAGCAATTAAAATCAAAGAACAAACAGTGAACATGGAGGCTATTGGTTGTTAATTTGCAAATTCACTGTCCATTGTATGGTTATTACAATTTACTCAGATACTTTGTAATGTTTGCTTAAATACATTCCATTGTCCAACAGTCGTGTTCTGTTCACAACAGTAGTAGTAATATTTGTTGTTGTGGTTGTGTGGTGTGAGCTACTTATATTGACATAAGTAGTATATATAGTGAGCAAGGAATAGAATATCTGACAGCAGAAGATTGAGAAGATCAAGAAGAGTTGAACAGAAATTAAAAGCAATTTGTGTGGAAATCCAGGAACAATGAAGCCTGAGACAATTGAAGAACATTTTGCAAATAGAGTATCATAGTATGGTTTTTGCATTTTACCAAGTAACGTTGTAATTTGTGCAAAATATTTAGTTGGTTGTCCTCATGTGTGTTGTCATTCACTACATTTGGTGTCGCTGCCAACCAATAGGAGGAAGGGTGCTGTTCTGCGGACGCCGCTGCGGGTCTGGAGTTGAGTTGCTAGTTGGGCCAGTCTTGTGCGGAGAGTTGGCGTCGAGTAGAGTGTTCTGGCGTGGCGGCGTTGGCTGTAGCGGGTGCTGTTGACGGAGAGGAGCAGTGGGAAGTGCGGCTGCTGGATGGACATCGGATGTAGATGGCTCAGCAGGCCGGTGGAGTATGGATGTTGAACGTCCCAGGTGTCGGGTGCATGCGGATGTTGGTGCCACGGCAGGTCGACCGAGCTATGGAGGTCAGCGCGCCACACACTCGACATTCTCATGAACACTTTGGCACAGACTGCAGTGAAACAAGAAAGTGGCATGGCGAGCAGAACCACCGCATGAACGAATGCTTTAAAGGCGGACGAGTGTGGTGTGGTCTACTTATATCCACATAAGTAGTATATGGTGTGGGTCAGACATACAATGTATTTTCGCAGAAAACCCATGAGAAAAGTACTGAAATGAACCGCAATCGTTTGGAAAATGCATGAGCAATTAAAATCAAAGAACAAACAGTGAACATGGAGGCTATTGGTTGTTAATTTGCAAATTCACTGTCCATTGTATGGTTATTACAATTTACTCAGATACTTTGTAATGTTTGCTTAAATACATTCCATTGTCCAACAGTCGTGTTCTGTTCACAACAGTAGTAGTAATATTTGTTGTTGTGGTTGTGTGGTGTGAGCTACTTATATTGACATAAGTAGTATATATAGTGAGCAAGGAATAGAATATCTGACAGCAGAAGATTGAGAAGATCAAGAAGAGAAGAACAGAAATTAAAAGCAATTTGTGTGGAAATCCAGGAACAATGAAGCCTGAGACAATTGAAGAACATTTTGCAAATAGAGTATCATAGTATGGTTTTTGCATTTTACCAAGTAACGTTGTAATTTGTGCAAAATATTTAGTTGGTTGTCCTCATGTGTGTTGTCATTCACTACATTTGGTGTCGCTGCCAACCAATAGGAGGAAGGGTGCTGTTCTGCGGACGCCGCTGCGGGTCTGGAGTTGAGGTGCTAGTTGGGCCAGTCTTGTGCGGAGAGTTGGCGTCGAGTAGAGTGTTCTGGCGTGGCGGCGTTGGCTGTAGCGGGTGCTGTTGACGGAGAGGAGCAGTGGGAAGTGCGGCTGCTGGATGGACATCGGATGTAGATGGCTCAGCAGGCCGGTGGAGTATGGATGTTGAACGTCCCAGGTGTCGGGTGCATGCGGATGTTGGTGCCACGGCAGGTCGACCGAGCTATGGAGGTCAGCGCGCCACACACTCGACATTCTCACGAACACTTTGGCACAGACTGCAGTGAAACAAGAAAGTGGCATGGCGAGCAGAACCACCGCATGAACGAATGCTTTAAAGGCGGACGAGTGTGGTGTGGTCTACTTATATCCACATAAGTAGTATATGGTGTGGGTCAGACATACAATGTATTTTCGCAGAAAACCCATGAGAAAAGTACTGAAATGAACCGCAATCGTTTGGAAAATGCATGAGCAATTAAAATCAAAGAACAAACAGTGAACATGGAGGCTATTGGTTGTTAATTTGCAAATTCACTGTCCATTGTATGGTTATTACAATTTACTCAGATACTTTGTAATGTTTGCTTAAATACATTCCATTGTCCAACAGTCGTGTTCTGTTCACAACAGTAGTAGTAATATTTGTTGTTGTGGTTGTGTGGTGTGAGCTACTTATATTGACATAAGTAGTATATATAGTGAGCAAGGAATAGAATATCTGACAGCAGAAGATTGAGAAGATCAAGAAGAGAAGAACAGAAATTAAAAGCAATTTGTGTGGAAATCCAGGAACAATGAAGCCTGAGACAATTGAAGAACATTTTGCAAATAGAGTATGATAGTATGGTTTTTGCATTTTACCAAGTAACGTTGTAATTTGTGCAAAATATTTAGTTGGTTGTCCTCATGTGTGTTGTCATTCACTACATTTGGTGTCGCTGCCAACCAATAGGAGGAAGGGTGCTGTTCTGCGGACGCCGCTGCGGGTCTGGAGTTGAGGTGCTAGTTGGGCCAGTCTTGTGCGGAGAGTTGGCGTCGAGTAGAGTGTTCTGGCGTGGCGGCGTTGGCTGTAGCGGGTGCTGTTGACGGAGAGGAGCAGTGGGAAGTGCGGCTGCTGGATGGACATCGGATGTAGATGGCTCAGCAGGCCGGTGGAGTATGGATGTTGAACGTCCCAGGTGTCGGGTGCATGCGGATGTTGGTGCCACGGCAGGTCGACCGAGCTATGGAGGTCAGCGCGCCACACACTCGACATTCTCACGAACACTTTGGCACAGACTGCAGTGAAACAAGAAAGTGGCATGGCGAGCAGAACCACCGCATGAACGAATGCTTTAAAGGCGGACGAGTGTGGTGTGGTCTACTTATATCCACATAAGTAGTATATGGTGTGGGTCAGACATACAATGTATTTTCGCAGAAAACCCATGAGAAAAGTACTGAAATGAACCGCAATCGTTTGGAAAATGCATGAGCAATTAAAATCAAAGAAAAAACAGTGAACATGGAGGCTATTGGTTGTTAATTTGCAAATTCACTGTCCATTGTATGGTTATTACAATTTACTCAGATACTTTGTAATGTTTGCTTAAATACATTCCATTGTCCAACAGTCGTGTTCTGTTCACAACAGTAGTAGTAATATTTGTTGTTGTGGTTGTGTGGTGTGAGCTACTTATATTGACATAAGTAGTATATATAGTGAGCAAGGAATAGAATATCTGACAGCAGAAGATTGAGAAGATCAAGAAGAGAAGAACAGAAATTAAAAGCAATTTGTGTGGAAATCCAGGAACAATGAAGCCTGAGACAATTGAAGAACATTTTGCAAATAGAGTATCATAGTATGGTTTTTGCATTTTACCAAGTAACGTTGTAATTTGTGCAAAATATTTAGTTGGTTGTCCTCTTGTGTGTTGTCATTCACTACATTTGGTGTCGCTGCCAACCAGTAGGAGGAAGGGTGCTGTCTGCGGACGCCGCTGCGGGTCTGGAGTTGAGGTGCTAGTTGGGCCAGTCTTGTGCGGAGAGTTGGCGTCGAGTAGAGTGTTCTGGCGTGTCGGCGTTGGCTGTAGCGGGTGCTGTTGACGGAGAGGAGCAGTGGGAAGTGCGGCTGCTGGATGGACATCGGATGTAGATGGCTCAGCAGGCCGGTGGAGTATGGATGTTGAACGTCCCAGGTGTCGGGTGCATGCGGATGTTGGTGCCACGGCAGGTCGACCGAGCTATGGAGGTCAGCGCGCCACACACTCGACATTCTCACGAATACTTTGGCACAGACTGCAGTGAAACAAGAAAGTGGCATGGCGAGCAGAACCACCGCATGAACGAATGCTTTAAAGGCGGACGAGTGTGGTGTGGTCTACTTATATCCACATAAGTAGTATATGGTGTGGGTCAGACATACAATGTATTTTCGCAGAAAACCCATGAGAAAAGTACTGAAATGAACCGCAATCGTTTGGAAAATGCATGAGCAATTAAAATCAAAGAAAAAACAGTGAACATGGAGGCTATTGGTTGTTAATTTGCAAATTCACTGTCCATTGTATGGTTATTACAATTTACTCAGATACTTTGTAATGTTTGCTTAAATACATTCCATTGTCCAACAGTCGTGTTCTGTTCAC
The DNA here is from genome assembly GCF_000237925.1 of Schistosoma mansoni. Lineage (NCBI taxonomy): Eukaryota > Metazoa > Platyhelminthes > Trematoda > Strigeidida > Schistosomatidae > Schistosoma > Schistosoma mansoni. The sequence goes on along the minus strand of NW_017386038.1, from coordinate 848,945 downwards.
AACAGTAGTAGTAATATTTGTTGTTGTGGTTGTGTGGTGTGAGCTACTTATATTGACATAAGTAGTATATATAGTGAGCAAGGAATAGAATATCTGACAGCAGAAGATTGAGAAGATCAAGAAGAGAAGAACAGAAATTAAAAGCAATTTGTGTGGAAATCCAGGAACAATGAAGCCTGAGACAATTGAAGAACATTTTGCAAATAGAGTATCATAGTATGGTTTTTGCATTTTACCAAGTAACGTTGTAATTTGTGCAAAATATTTAGTTGGTTGTCCTCTTGTGTGTTGTCATTCACTACATTTGGTGTCGCTGCCAACCAATAGGAGGAAGGGTGCTGTTCTGCGGACGCCGCTGCGGGTCTGGAGTTGAGGTGCTAGTTGGGCCAGTCTTGTGCGGAGAGTTGGCGTCGAGTAGAGTGTTCTGGCGTGGCGGCGTTGGCTGTAGCGGGTGCTGTTGACGGAGAGGAGCAGTGGGAAGTGCGGCTGCTGGATGGACATCGGATGTAGATGGCTCAGCAGGCCGGTGGAGTATGGATGTTGAACGTCCCAGGTGTCGGGTGCATGCGGATGTTGGTGCCACGGCAGGTCGACCGAGCTATGGAGGTCAGCGCGCCACACACTCGACATTCTCACGAACACTTTGGCACAGACTGCAGTGAAACAAGAAAGTGGCATGGCGAGCAGAACCACCGCATGAACGAATGCTTTAAAGGCGGACGAGTGTGGTGTGGTCTACTTATATCCACATAAGTAGTATATGGTGTGGGTCAGACATACAATGTATTTTCGCAGAAAACCCATGAGAAAAGTACTGAAATGAACCGCAATCGTTTGGAAAATGCATGAGCAATTAAAATCAAAGAACAAACAGTGAACATGGAGGCTATTGGTTGTTAATTTGCAAATTCACTGTCCATTGTATGGTTATTACAATTTACTCAGATACTTTGTAATGTTTGCTTAAATACATTCCATTGTCCAACAGTCGTGTTCTGTTCACAACAGTAGTAGTAATATTTGTTGTTGTGGTTGTGTGGTGTGAGCTACTTATATTGACATAAGTAGTATATATAGTGAGCAAGGAATAGAATATCTGACAGCAGAAGATTGAGAAGATCAAGAAGAGAAGAACAGAAATTAAAAGCAATTTGTGTGGAAATCCAGGAACAATGAAGCCTGAGACAATTGAAGAACATTTTGCAAATAGAGTATGATAGTATGGTTTTTGCATTTTACCAAGTAACGTTGTAATTTGTGCAAAATATTTAGTTGGTTGTCCTCATGTGTGTTGTCATTCACTACATTTGGTGTCGCTGCCAACCAATAGGAGGAAGGGTGCTGTTCTGCGGACGCCGCTGCGGGTCTGGAGTTGAGGTGCTAGTTGGGCCAGTCTTGTGCGGAGAGTTGGCGTCGAGTAGAGTGTTCTGGCGTGTCGGCGTTGGCTGTAGCGGGTGCTGTTGACGGAGAGGAGCAGTGGGAAGTGCGGCTGCTGGATGGACATCGGATGTAGATGGCTCAGCAGGCCGGTGGAGTATGGATGTTGAACGTCCCAGGTGTCGGGTGCATGCGGATGTTGGTGCCACGGCAGGTCGACCGAGCTATGGAGGTCAGCGCGCCACACACTCGACATTCTCACGAACACTTTGGCACAGACTGCAGTGAAACAAGAAAGTGGCATGGCGAGCAGAACCACCGCATGAACGAATGCTTTAAAGGCGGACGAGTGTGGTGTGGTCTACTTATATCCACATAAGTAGTATATGGTGTGGGTCAGACATACAATGTATTTTCGCAGAAAACCCATGAGAAAAGTACTGAAATGAACCGCAATCGTTTGGAAAATGCATGAGCAATTAAAATCAAAGAAAAAACAGTGAACATGGAGGCTATTGGTTGTTAATTTGCAAATTCACTGTCCATTGTATGGTTATTACAATTTACTCAGATACTTTGTAATGTTTGCTTAAATACATTCCATTGTCCAACAGTCGTGTTCTGTTCACAACAGTAGTAGTAATATTTGTTGTTGTGGTTGTGTGGTGTGAGCTACTTATATTGACATAAGTAGTATATATAGTGAGCAAGGAATAGAATATCTGACAGCAGAAGATTGAGAAGATCAAGAAGAGAAGAACAGAAATTAAAAGCAATTTGTGTGGAAATCCAGGAACAATGAAGCCTGAGACAATTGAAGAACATTTTGCAAATAGAGTATCATAGTATGGTTTTTGCATTTTACCAAGTAACGTTGTAATTTGTGCAAAATATTTAGTTGGTTGTCCTCTTGTGTGTTGTCATTCACTACATTTGGTGTCGCTGCCAACCAATAGGAGGAAGGGTGCTGTTCTGCGGACGCCGCTGCGGGTCTGGAGTTGAGGTGCTAGTTGGGCCAGTCTTGTGCGGAGAGTTGGCGTCGAGTAGAGTGTTCTGGCGTGGCGGCGTTGGCTGTAGCGGGTGCTGTTGACGGAGAGGAGCAGTGGGAAGTGCGGCTGCTGGATGGACATCGGATGTAGATGGCTCAGCAGGCCGGTGGAGTATGGATGTTGAACGTCCCAGGTGTCGGGTGCATGCGGATGTTGGTGCCACGGCAGGTCGACCGAGCTATGGAGGTCAGCGCGCCACACACTCGACATTCTCACGAACACTTTGGCACAGACTGCAGTGAAACAAGAAAGTGGCATGGCGAGCAGAACCACCGCATGAACGAATGCTTTAAAGGCGGACGAGTGTGGTGTGGTCTACTTATATCCACATAAGTAGTATATGGTGTGGGTCAGACATACAATGTATTTTCGCAGAAAACCCATGAGAAAAGTACTGAAATGAACCGCAATCGTTTGGAAAATGCATGAGCAATTAAAATCAAAGAAAAAACAGTGAACATGGAGGCTATTGGTTGTTAATTTGCAAATTCACTGTCCATTGTATGGTTATTACAATTTACTCAGATACTTTGTAATGTTTGCTTAAATACATTCCATTGTCCAACAGTCGTGTTCTGTTCACAACAGTAGTAGTAATATTTGTTGTTGTGGTTGTGTGGTGTGAGCTACTTATATTGACATAAGTAGTATATATAGTGAGCAAGGAATAGAATATCTGACAGCAGAAGATTGAGAAGATCAAGAAGAGAAGAACAGAAATTAAAAGCAATTTGTGTGGAAATCCAGGAACAATGAAGCCTGAGACAATTGAAGAACATTTTGCAAATAGAGTATCATAGTATGGTTTTTGCATTTTACCAAGTAACGTTGTAATTTGTGCAAAATATTTAGTTGGTTGTCCTCTTGTGTGTTGTCATTCACTACATTTGGTGTCGCTGCCAACCAATAGGAGGAAGGGTGCTGTTCTGCGGACGCCGCTGCGGGTCTGGAGTTGAGGTGCTAGTTGGGCCAGTCTTGTGCGGAGAGTTGGCGTCGAGTAGAGTGTTCTGGCGTGTCGGCGTTGGCTGTAGCGGGTGCTGTTGACGGAGAGGAGCAGTGGGAAGTGCGGCTGCTGGATGGACATCGGATGTAGATGGCTCAGCAGGCCGGTGGAGTATGGATGTTGAACGTCCCAGGTGTCGGGTGCATGCGGATGTTGGTGCCACGGCAGGTCGACCGAGCTATGGAGGTCAGCGCGCCACACACTCGACATTCTCACGAACACTTTGGCACAGACTGCAGTGAAACAAGAAAGTGGCATGGCGAGCAGAACCACCGCATGAACGAATGCTTTAAAGGCGGACGAGTGTGGTGTGGTCTACTTATATCCACATAAGTAGTATATGGTGTGGGTCAGACATACAATGTATTTTCGCAGAAAACCCATGAGAAAAGTACTGAAATGAACCGCAATCGTTTGGAAAATGCATGAGCAATTAAAATCAAAGAACAAACAGTGAACATGGAGGCTATTGGTTGTTAATTTGCAAATTCACTGTCCATTGTATGGTTATTACAATTTACTCAGATACTTTGTAATGTTTGCTTAAATACATTCCATTGTCCAACAGTCGTGTTCTGTTCACAACAGTAGTAGTAATATTTGTTGTTGTGGTTGTGTGGTGTGAGCTACTTATATTGACATAAGTAGTATATATAGTGAGCAAGGAATAGAATATCTGACAGCAGAAGATTGAGAAGATCAAGAAGAGAAGAACAGAAATTAAAAGCAATTTGTGTGGAAATCCAGGAACAATGAAGCCTGAGACAATTGAAGAACATTTTGCAAATAGAGTATCATAGTATGGTTTTTGCATTTTACCAAGTAACGTTGTAGTTTGTGCAAAATATTTAGTTGGTTGTCCTCATGTGTGTTGTCATTCACTACATTTGGTGTCGCTGCCAACCAGTAGGAGGAAGGGTGCTGTTCTGCGGACGCCGCTGCGGGTCTGGAGTTGAGGTGCTAGTTGGGCCAGTCTTGTGCGGATAGTTGGCGTCGAGTGGAGAGATCTGGCGTGGCGGCGTTGGCTGTAGCGGGTGCTGTTGACGGAGAGGAGCAGTGGGAAGTGCGGCTGCTGGATGGACATCGGATGTAGATGGCTCAGCAGGCCGGTGGAGTATGGATGTTGAACGTCCCAGGTGTCGGGTGCATGCGGATGTTGGTGCCACGGCAGGTCGACCGAGCTATGGAGGTCAGCGCGCCACACACTCGACATTCTCACGAACACTTTGGCACAGACTGCAGTGAAACAAGAAAGTGGCATGGCGAGCAGAACCACCGCATGAACGAATGCTTTAAAGGCGGACGAGTGTGGTGTGGTCTACTTATATCCACATAAGTAGTATATATGGTGAGCAAGGAATAGAATATCTGACAGCAGAAGATTGAGAAGATCAAGAAGAGAAGAACAGAAATCAAAAGCAATTTGTGTGGAAATCCAGGAACAATGAAGCCTGAGACAATTGAAGAACATTTTGCAAATAGAGTATCATAGTATGGTTTTTGCATTTTACCAAGTAACGTTGTAATTTGTGCAAAATATTTAGTTGGTTGTCCTCATGTGTGTTGTCATTCACTACATTTGGTGTCGCTGCCAACCAATAGGAGGAAGGGTGCTGTTCTGCGGACGCCGCTGCGGGTCTGGAGTTGAGGTGCTAGTTGGGCCAGTCTTGTGCGGAGAGTTGGCGTCGAGTAGAGTGTTCTGGCGTGGCGGCGTTGGCTGTAGCGGGTGCTGTTGACGGAGAGGAGCAGTGGGAAGTGCGGCTGCTGGATGGACATCGGATGTAGATGGCTCAGCAGGCCGGTGGAGTATGGATGTTGAACGTCCCAGGTGTCGGGTGCATGCGGATGTTGGTGCCACGGCAGGTCGACCGAGCTATGGAGGTCAGCGCGCCACACACTCGACATTCTCACGAACACTTTGGCACAGACTGCAGTGAAACAAGAAAGTGGCATGGCGAGCAGAACCACCGCATGAACGAATGCTTTAAAGGCGGACGAGTGTGGTGTGGTCTACTTATATCCACATAAGTAGTATATGGTGTGGGTCAGACATACAATGTATTTTCGCAGAAAACCCATGAGAAAAGTACTGAAATGAACCGCAATCGTTTGGAAAATGCATGAGCAATTAAAATCAAAGAAAAAACAGTGAACATGGAGGCTATTGGTTGTTAATTTGCAAATTCACTGTCCATTGTATGGTTATTACAATTTACTCAGATACTTTGTAATGTTTGCTTAAATACATTCCATTGTCCAACAGTCGTGTTCTGTTCACAACAGTAGTAGTAATATTTGTTGTTGTGGTTGTGTGGTGTGAGCTACTTATATTGACATAAGTAGTATATATAGTGAGCAAGGAATAGAATATCTGACAGCAGAAGATTGAGAAGATCAAGAAGAGAAGAACAGAAATTAAAAGCAATTTGTGTGGAAATCCAGGAACAATGAAGCCTGAGACAATTGAAGAACATTTTGCAAATAGAGTATCATAGTATGGTTTTTGCATTTTACCAAGTAACGTTGTAATTTGTGCAAAATATTTAGTTGGTTGTCCTCTTGTGTGTTGTCATTCACTACATTTGGTGTCGCTGCCAACCAATAGGAGGAAGGGTGCTGTCTGCGGACGCCGCTGCGGGTCTGGAGTTGAGGTGCTAGTTGGGCCAGTCTTGTGCGGAGAGTTGGCGTCGAGTAGAGTGTTCTGGCGTGTCGGCGTTGGCTGTAGCGGGTGCTGTTGACGGAGAGGAGCAGTGGGAAGTGCGGCTGCTGGATGGACATCGGATGTAGATGGCTCAGCAGGCCGGTGGAGTATGGATGTTGAACGTCCCAGGTGTCGGGTGCATGCGGATGTTGGTGCCACGGCAGGTCGACCGAGCTATGGAGGTCAGCGCGCCACACACTCGACATTCTCACGAATACTTTGGCACAGACTGCAGTGAAACAAGAAAGTGGCATGGCGAGCAGAACCACCGCATGAACGAATGCTTTAAAGGCGGACGAGTGTGGTGTGGTCTACTTATATCCACATAAGTAGTATATGGTGTGGGTCAGACATACAATGTATTTTCGCAGAAAACCCATGAGAAAAGTACTGAAATGAACCGCAATCGTTTGGAAAATGCATGAGCAATTAAAATCAAAGAAAAAACAGTGAACATGGAGGCTATTGGTTGTTAATTTGCAAATTCACTGTCCATTGTATGGTTATTACAATTTACTCAGATACTTTGTAATGTTTGCTTAAATACATTCCATTGTCCAACAGTCGTGTTCTGTTCACAACAGTAGTAGTAATATTTGTTGTTGTGGTTGTGTGGTGTGAGCTACTTATATTGACATAAGTAGTATATATAGTGAGCAAGGAATAGAATATCTGACAGCAGAAGATTGAGAAGATCAAGAAGAGAAGAACAGAAATTAAAAGCAATTTGTGTGGAAATCCAGGAACAATGAAGCCTGAGACAATTGAAGAACATTTTGCAAATAGAGTATCATAGTATGGTTTTTGCATTTTACCAAGTAACGTTGTAATTTGTGCAAAATATTTAGTTGGTTGTCCTCATGTGTGTTGTCATTCACTACATTTGGTGTCGCTGCCAACCAATAGGAGGAAGGGTGCTGTTCTGCGGACGCCGCTGCGGGTCTGGAGTTGAGTTGCTAGTTGGGCCAGTCTTGTGCGGAGAGTTGGCGTCGAGTAGAGTGTTCTGGCGTGGCGGCGTTGGCTGTAGCGGGTGCTGTTGACGGAGAGGAGCAGTGGGAAGTGCGGCTGCTGGATGGACATCGGATGTAGATGGCTCAGCAGGCCGGTGGAGTATGGATGTTGAACGTCCCAGGTGTCGGGTGCATGCGGATGTTGGTGCCACGGCAGGTCGACCGAGCTATGGAGGTCAGCGCGCCACACACTCGACATTCTCACGAACACTTTGGCACAGACTGCAGTGAAACAAGAAAGTGGCATGGCGAGCAGAACCACCGCATGAACGAATGCTTTAAAGGCGGACGAATGTGGTGTGGTCTACTTACATCCACATAAGTAGTATATGGTGTGGGTCAGACATACAATGTATTTTCGCAGAAAACCCATGAGAAAAGTACTGAAATGAACCGCAATCGTTTGGAAAATGCATGAGCAATTAAAATCAAAGAAAAAACAGTGAACATGGAGGCTATTGGTTGTTAATTTGCAAATTCACTGTCCATTGTATGGTTATTACAATTTACTCAGATACTTTGTAATGTTTGCTTAAATACATTCCATTGTCCAACAGTCGTGTTCTGTTCACAACAGTAGTAGTAATATTTGTTGTTGTGGTTGTGTGGTGTGAGCTACTTATATTGACATAAGTAGTATATATAGTGAGCAAGGAATAGAATATCTGACAGCAGAAGATTGAGAAGATCAAGAAGAGAAGAACAGAAATTAAAAGCAATTTGTGTGGAAATCCAGGAACAATGAAGCCTGAGACAATTGAAGAACATTTTGCAAATAGAGTATCATAGTATGGTTTTTGCATTTTACCAAGTAACGTTGTAATTTGTGCAAAATATTTAGTTGGTTGTCCTCTTGTGTGTTGTCATTCACTACATTTGGTGTCGCTGCCAACCAGTAGGAGGAAGGGTGCTGTCTGCGGACGCCGCTGCGGGTCTGGAGTTGAGGTGCTAGTTGGGCCAGTCTTGTGCGGAGAGTTGGCGTCGAGTAGAGTGTTCTGGCGTGTCGGCGTTGGCTGTAGCGGGTGCTGTTGACGGAGAGGAGCAGTGGGAAGTGCGGCTGCTGGATGGACATCGGATGTAGATGGCTCAGCAGGCCGGTGGAGTATGGATGTTGAACGTCCCAGGTGTCGGGTGCATGCGGATGTTGGTGCCACGGCAGGTCGACCGAGCTATGGAGGTCAGCGCGCCACACACTCGACATTCTCACGAACACTTTGGCACAGACTGCAGTGAAACAAGAAAGTGGCATGGCGAGCAGAACCACCGCATGAACGAATGCTTTAAAGGCGGACGAGTGTGGTGTGGTCTACTTATATCCACATAAGTAGTATATGGTGTGGGTCAGACATACAATGTATTTTCGCAGAAAACCCATGAGAAAAGTACTGAAATGAACCGCAATCGTTTGGAAAATGCATGAGCAATTAAAATCAAAGAAAAAACAGTGAACATGGAGGCTATTGGTTGTTAATTTGCAAATTCACTGTCCATTGTATGGTTATTACAATTTACTCAGATACTTTGTAATGTTTGCTTAAATACATTCCATTGTCCAACAGTCGTGTTCTGTTCACAACAGTAGTAGTAATATTTGTTGTTGTGGTTGTGTGGTGTGAGCTACTTATATTGACATAAGTAGTATATATAGTGAGCAAGGAATAGAATATCTGACAGCAGAAGATTGAGAAGATCAAGAAGAGAAGAACAGAAATTAAAAGCAATTTGTGTGGAAATCCAGGAACAATGAAGCCTGAGACAATTGAAGAACATTTTGCAAATAGAGTATCATAGTATGGTTTTTGCATTTTACCAAGTAACGTTGTAATTTGTGCAAAATATTTAGTTGGTTGTCCTCTTGTGTGTTGTCATTCACTACATTTGGTGTCGCTGCCAACCAGTAGGAGGAAGGGTGCTGTCTGCGGACGCCGCTGCGGGTCTGGAGTTGAGGTGCTAGTTGGGCCAGTCTTGTGCGGAGAGTTGGCGTCGAGTAGAGTGTTCTGGCGTGTCGGCGTTGGCTGTAGCGGGTGCTGTTGACGGAGAGGAGCAGTGGGAAGTGCGGCTGCTGGATGGACATCGGATGTAGATGGCTCAGCAGGCCGGTGGAGTATGGATGTTGAACGTCCCAGGTGTCGGGTGCATGCGGATGTTGGTGCCACGGCAGGTCGACCGAGCTATGGAGGTCAGCGCGCCACACACTCGACATTCTCACGAACACTTTGGCACAGACTGCAGTGAAACAAGAAAGTGGCATGGCGAGCAGAACCACCGCATGAACGAATGCTTTAAAGGCGGACGAGTGTGGTGTGGTCTACTTATATCCACATAAGTAGTATATGGTGTGGGTCAGACATACAATGTATTTTCGCAGAAAACCCATGAGAAAAGTACTGAAATGAACCGCAATCGTTTGGAAAATGCATGAGCAATTAAAATCAAAGAACAAACAGTGAACATGGAGGCTATTGGTTGTTAATTTGCAAATTCACTGTCCATTGTATGGTTATTACAATTTACTCAGATACTTTGTAATGTTTGCTTAAATACATTCCATTGTCCAACAGTCGTGTTCTGTTCACAACAGTAGTAGTAATATTTGTTGTTGTGGTTGTGTGGTGTGAGCTACTTATATTGACATAAGTAGTATATATAGTGAGCAAGGAATAGAATATCTGACAGCAGAAGATTGAGAAGATCAAGAAGAGAAGAACAGAAATTAAAAGCAATTTGTGTGGAAATCCAGGAACAATGAAGCCTGAGACAATTGAAGAACATTTTGCAAATAGAGTATGATAGTATGGTTTTTGCATTTTACCAAGTAACGTTGTAATTTGTGCAAAATATTTAGTTGGTTGTCCTCTCTTCGTCTTGTTTCTCTGGCATTGGTGTCACGCTAAGCTCTAAAGCTGAGGCAGCACTGACCGATTGGATCCCCATTAAAGATTAGTTATGTGCTGTTAGATTAGCAAATTCCGTCAAAGTGAGAAGAAATCGGTGCGAGGAACGATGTCTTTTTGTCACCTCCATCTACGCTCCGACGAATC
>NW_017386038.1:812399-838564 GCF_000237925.1 Schistosoma mansoni | reverse complement strand
ACATACAATGTATTTTCGCAGAAAACCCATGAGAAAAGTACTGAAATGAACCGCAATCGTTTGGAAAATGCATGAGCAATTAAAATCAAAGAACAAACAGTGAACATGGAGGCTATTGGTTGTTAATTTGCAAATTCACTGTCCATTGTATGGTTATTACAATTTACTCAGATACTTTGTAATGTTTGCTTAAATACATTCCATTGTCCAACAGTCGTGTTCTGTTCACAACAGTAGTAGTAATATTTGTTGTTGTGGTTGTGTGGTGTGAGCTACTTATATTGACATAAGTAGTATATATAGTGAGCAAGGAATAGAATATCTGACAGCAGAAGATTGAGAAGATCAAGAAGAGAAGAACAGAAATTAAAAGCAATTTGTGTGGAAATCCAGGAACAATGAAGCCTGAGACAATTGAAGAACATTTTGCAAATAGAGTATCATAGTATGGTTTTTGCATTTTACCAAGTAACGTTGTAATTTGTGCAAAATATTTAGTTGGTTGTCCTCTTGTGTGTTGTCATTCACTACATTTGGTGTCGCTGCCAACCAGTAGGAGGAAGGGTGCTGTCTGCGGACGCCGCTGCGGGTCTGGAGTTGAGGTGCTAGTTGGGCCAGTCTTGTGCGGAGAGTTGGCGTCGAGTAGAGTGTTCTGGCGTGTCGGCGTTGGCTGTAGCGGGTGCTGTTGACGGAGAGGAGCAGTGGGAAGTGCGGCTGCTGGATGGACATCGGATGTAGATGGCTCAGCAGGCCGGTGGAGTACGGATGTTGAACGTCCCAGGTGTCGGGTGCATGCGGATGTTGGTGCCACGGCAGGTCGACCGAGCTATGGAGGTCAGCGCGCCACACACTCGACATTCTCACGAACACTTTGGCACAGACTGCAGTGAAACAAGAAAGTGGCATGGCGAGCAGAACCACCGCATGAACGAATGCTTTAAAGGCGGACGAGTGTGGTGTGGTCTACTTATATCCACATAAGTAGTATATGGTGTGGGTCAGACATGCAATTCCTCTTGTCCTTTCCAAACTCTATCTGTATGTGCTTCCGAACGATTTTCGTATTGTAAAGGTAAGATGTTTTAATTAAAATGTACAATAATGAGCAGCTGTTTATTATTATTATTATCAAATGAATTGTTTGTTTCTTTTGTTTTTACCCTCATTATGGTCTGTCTTATCAACTGAGAATAACGATCGATTTGTATTGATTCTCATAAACGAAATTTTGCATCAACTTGATCTATTTATTCAAAGGAAATCATTCAGTAGAGTAAGTTCATTTCTTGTTACTATGGTATATTCCCACTTTGATGTTCATTTATGTCCTATCCCCTTTTTCTTTTTGCATATTGAATTCTATTCAATCTTTTTTATTTTTATTCAAAATAGTTTGGAGCTATTCAATTAGAGAAAGAATACCATAATTTGTTTGCCTATTTAACATCGATATCTTACAGTTCTTTGAGTGATTATTTCACGCGTAGTTTACAGGTCTGTAGACTTTTAAACTTGGATCGAGTGAGTTCAGAATTATTTTCTTATCGGTTCAAATATTTTAATTTTTATATTGAGAAAAATTCTAGATTACAAATGATCTTTCAAGTAAACTTATCTTGATTTTAATGAAGTGTAGAAGAAAATATTTGCTTGAATAAATCACCTACTCAGTCCAGTGGTCTTAAGTGCCGTTAGAGGAATGAGAGCAGTTATCACTTCCCGGTTACCCATACCGTGGAAGGGTTCTTCTAGAGGTACCTGAAAAGGAAATTGGGTTAGAAGTGGTCTTAATGGCATGATAGGACCTTGAGGAACAATTGTTACAGCCAGTATAGCTCGATTGGTTCATTACGATAGGCAAGCCCGACCACCACGTCAAGGTAGCAGCAACGGTCGGGAATAGTGTATATTTTTTTAAGCTTTGAGGTTAATCTCAGGTAGCCGATAAATATTTCAACTATTGTAATCTAACAAAGAAAAACCTATCAGTCTTTTTCTTCTCAGCGTTATTAATGTTGAAAGCGTGAGTCAATTGAAGCTAGACGACTAGGGAAAATGTGGAAGCACTGGACGGCCGTTTCGTTCTATTGTGGGACTCCACATCAGTGAGCATCCACGACCTCGCCTCACGAGATTCGAACCCAGGACCTACCAGTTTCGTGCATGAGCACTTAACCGATAGAAAATATGACGAAACGACCTTCCAGGCTTTCCCTGGTGGTTTACCTTAAATTGACTCACGCTTTCAACTATGAAAATACCAAATCTCCACAAAACCCCTTCTGATAATGTTATTAATGTTGTTTAGTTTTCTGTTATTCTAAAACATCAATCATAAGCAATAGAGCAGTTCGTCTTTTGTTAGTTATGCTTTTGTTTTCAATATGTTTGCGGTTTTCCAGGTTGAAGAAGTTCATTATTATTGGAATAGTTCTAATTGGCGTCTTACTGCACACGAGGTCAGAAGTATTCTATCTCTAAGATTAGCTTTAATATTATATATATTAGGAGGGATAATGACTTTCTATTTATCGGAAATCTTTCGTGTTAACTTATCAATTTCGAACATTTTTGATTTTGATTCTTTATGTATTGAAAAGCCGTTATTGCAAAAGTGACTTCTTTGAGATACTTAATGAATGCGAAGGAACTCACGTTAAAACAGATATCTTCAATCTATTTCTTTGATTTTACGGCATCATTCAATACTAAATTAGCTGATTTAACATAGTTGAATTCGTAAAAGTAGGGGAATCAATCAATGTTGCTTTGTATCTGTGTCTTTTAAAACGAACAAGGTATTCGTTAAATACTTTTCTGGTACATTGATACATTATCATTCAGATTATGAAAATTCCAACCTATGACATAGCTCAATCAAATAGTTAGTAACTTCATGGACTGATAAGAATTTTTTTTTGAGCTTCTTAACCGTCTTCCAACCTACTACAATTCTATTCATTATTCATTATCTGTGTAAGCATTGAATAAAGTAAGCGTATTATTCATCGACTTACCACTCTCTTTTAGGACCTTACACTTAATTACAGCAATATTGACTCTGTGGTTCTAACCTACGTTAACATCACATAGAACGCATCTGGAAGCACTGGACGGCCGTTTCGTCCTATTGTGGGACTCCCCTTCTGGTAATAATAATAATAATAATAATAATAATAATAATAATATGCTCACTAGTGACTGACTTCAAGAGGTACTTCCTGGAGTTCTACTGAGAAGCAGTGACGAGTGTTGTTCAACCACGTCTGTTGTGAGATAGGAACTCACTGAAGACCATTGGTGAACGGTTGCTCAATTTCGTGGATTGGTTGAAGTTAGACATTAACACCATGGATGCCTGCCGTTTCAGTGGTCTATCGATTAAGTGCTCTGACGCGAGACTGGTGGGTCCTGGGTTCGAATCTCGCGAGTGCAGGATCGTGGATGCGCACTGCTGAGGAGTCCCACAATAGGACGAACTGGCCGTCCAGTGTTTCCAGGTTTTCCTTAGTGGTCTAGCTTCAATTGACTCATGCTTTTAGCTATGGAAATACTGAAATCTCCACAAAACCCCTTTTGACATTAGTTCCCTGTTAGATATACTTTGTGTCGTGCTAGTTCATGCTCAAAAGTATGTAATAGAACGACAATACTAAATTAAAATTGTATTGAATTATAATGCGGTCATAATTTGTCCATAAGTGTGTTATGTTTATTTTGACTTTGTTCTTTTATTAATATGTTTCAAATAACTTTGATTTTGAATAGTTTCATTCTATCGTCTCTAATTAATTTCTTCTATAGAGTTTCATCTAATGAAAAGAATGATCACTCAATAAGTCTGATTTTTTATTATATTTCCATAATAATTTTCCTGTTAATGATCCATTCGGATATCAACAGGAAAACTACTTATTGTTTCTAAGTAGTTGTGCTATCATTAAAAAACATTTATGATTTAGATCAGAAGGGGTTTTGTGGAGATTTCAGTATTTTCATAGTTGAAATCATAAGTCAATTGAAGATAGACCACCCTGGAAAACCTGGAAGCACTGGATGGCCGTTTCGTTCTATTATGGGACTCCTCAGCAGTGCGTATCCACGATCCCGCCTCGCGAGATTTGACCTAGTCGTCATTGTTTCAACGTTTTTTTCAATGTTCATTATCGTTTTTTATTCTTTTAAAAAAGTACTTTTAAGATAAATTCATCAATATATTAATTATATTTTAATATTTTTCATTAAATCTGTTTCACAGACGTGATTTCGCTGTCAATGAAATTCGAGCACTTAAAATACAATGATCTCATCAGTTATCTTTTCTTCTTTTTTATTTTCTGAATGTAATATGTAACATATTGGTTTTTTGTTTTTTCTAATTTTATAATAAAATTTATGAGATCCCAACTGTTGTTGCTGTAGATTTCGAGGTTTCGGATGAAATAGAAGTTTTCTTCCTGAGTCATGAATTCCTCGACTTTAACGACAGGATTGATTAACTATTCGTATTAATACCATTCACTAATTTATCATCATAAAAAGCATATTTATTTTTATGAACAAATGATGAACTTGGAAAATTTAGAATTACGTTAGTCGATAATACCTACTTACTTACTTACGCCTGTTACTCCCAATGGAGCATAAGACGCCGACCAGCATTCTCCAACCCACTCTGTCCGGGGCCTTCCTTTCTAGTTCTATTCAACTTTTGTTTATTCTTTTCATGTCTATCTCCATTTCTCGACGTTATGTGTTCTTTGGTCTTCCTCTCCTCCTTTTACCTTCAGGATTCCATGTAAGGGCTTGCCATGTGACGCAATTGGATGATTTCCTCAGTGTGTTCCATCCACTTACATCGCTTCTTCCTGATTTCTTCCTCCAATGAAATCTGGTTTGTTCTCTCCCACAGTAACTTGTTGCTGATAGTGTCTGGCCAACGGATCTGAAGTATTTTGCGTAGATAACTGTTAATAAATACCCGTATCTTCTGGATAATGGCTTTCGTAGTTCTCCACATCTCTGCCCCGTAGAGAAGAACTGTCTTGACATTTGTATTGAAAATTGTGATCTTGGTGTTGGTTGACAATTGTTTTGATTTCCAGATGTTCTTCAGTTGTAAATATGCTGCTCTTGCTTTGCCGATCCGCACACTCACATCTGCATCAGATCCACCGTGTTATTCGATGATGCTGCCCAGATATGTAAAGGTTTTCACATTCTCCACAACTTCTCCGTCAAGTGTAATTCGATTGATGCATGCTGTATTGTATCGGAGAGTCTTGCTTTTCCCTTTGTTTATAAGTCGATAATAACCAAAATGCAAAAATTAAGAGTACGGTACAAAGCATTGACTGGCCAAATAATGTCAATTCGCTTCATAAAAGCTGTTGAATGACTTCACCCTAGCCAGAAACGAACCAGTAAATGGATTCTTAATTTTATTGAACATCAAAGTAATTTATATGTGTAACGATTTGGTGATATTTCGAAATCCTCGTGATAGTGATGTTATTAACTTAAGGCAAGGGAAAACAGTTGAATAATTTTGCCTTTGTCATACGACAGAATTAGCTAACTACTTTTCGGGGATTTTCCTTATATCCTTACTTTCGCTAAGTTGTCTATATGTACATACATTTTTCGAAATACTAGAACAAGTTCAATCGGGCCAGTTTGGCTACAATACTTCACTTTTATTCCGATCATCGAAAGAACCGATTATCATATATAACATTGATGTGGTAATTACGACTGATGTGTTTACGTAAGCTAAAGCGATTTAACAGTGTTTCATGAAATTGTAACTAACTTATGTTTACTACAGATTTACAGCTAAATCTTGCTGAAACTCAAGTATTTTGGTGGACTCACTCGACTTTGTATTATCTAATGGCAGTTGCGAAATATGTATCCTTATTCATTCCAGTGTTTACTAAAATACGAGATGAAATTGACTAGAAAATAAATGTCGATTCGCGTGAGTCAGTTTATGGTTGCATTTCCACATATATTCAGTTTGAGCAAAACAAAACGGTCCTTCGAATTGTAGACAGTCACTCTCGTTGGCTAGATATTCCATATTTTATTGAAGGATCAGTAGTCGTTTTTTACAAAATATTTTAGATGTTTAGGTTTGTGAAATGTGTAGGCGATATTCGTGAATTATTGACTACATTGGTTTATTTTGAAATAAATTTTTAATTTCCCATTGTGAAGTCGTCACTGTTTGGGCTCAACTAGTTTGGTATTGATACAATCTTCATCAAGAAGGTTAAAAGATTGTACCACAGTTTTTGGTACTGAATGAAGTTAGATTTGATATACTATCGAACCCCGACCGAGCGAGTAGTCTAATAGTTAAGTGCTCTGTTCGACATATGTGACCAACCTGCAACGAAAATATTTTAGACCAATAAATTATGATGAGAGTTGATCAAATGTTCTCCAGGACAGCACGAACATTGCTGTTCATTAGAGTAAAACCAGTTGAGGATCTAATTGAAAACAATACTGTTCGGTTATATGTTCTAATTTTCACTACAGGAATTTCTAATATTTTAATAAAGAATCTTACCAATAACTTTTAACATATATAAGGTCTGTACCAAAATAACCAAACTCATCACTACTCGCTTACTGATTTCACATCTGAAATGTTTCGATCGAATTCCCGTGTTGAAAACGATCAGCCATGCACAGAACATGACGAGAAAATCTAAGCGAATTAGACTCAAACCTTGATGTATTCAACGTGAAAGTTACTTCAACTCAGCTAAGAATCATACAAGTAAGAAAATCAATCATTGTTGTACCTCGAACTCTTTTTACACCGGGAATGGCATGGTTATTGTCATACAACACGTAGTCGGTTTATTCACAGTGATGTCTCTATTCATTTATTTAAAAAAAATTTGCTCCAAGGAGGCATCGATTATATGTGCGTCACGCTTTGTCATTCGATTTTTGTGAGGGCTAGAGTGCTGCCTGGGCGCCCAAGCTTAACTAGGTCGTTTTCTTAGGAGGCCACACCCGTATCCTTCGACCTTAAGGTCTGATCCACAAGGCAGTGAAGCAACGTCAGGAGATGCAGTCCCATGGTAGCCAATGACCAACGATTGGTTCATATTCCATTTTTTCCCTCGGGTTACTGGAGCCAATGTTCATCATTGGTTTGGAATCAGTGTTTTCAAACTCCCCTATGTGAACTTTCCGTGTCCACCAACCCGGTCATTCGCTTTTCGTCCTCTCAATTTTATAAATAACAGCAATGCCGCGAGAAGGCAGTGAGTCTGACTTCCGCGACAGAGGCTGTATACGCGTGACTGTGTGAGAGCATTTCGAGAGAGGGGGTGGACCCTCCCCACTCTCAGCCGTTCCGGGGCATTTGGGGACAACCCTTTTCCATTTGCTATTCATGCTTTTGATATCTGCTTCCGAATCTCGACGCAATATGTTCTTTGGCCTTCCTCTTCCCATCATGATTCCATGTTGGCGCTTGCCATGTGATACAGTTTGATCATTTCCATAATGTATGTCCTATAACGTCTTTTCGTAATTTGCTCCTCAGTTGGAAGCTGGTCTGCTCTCTCCCACAGTAGGTTGTTGCCGATGGTATCTGGTGAACAGATATTGAGTATCTTACTTTGACAATTATTTATAAATACTTGCACGTTTCTGATGATGGTTGTAGTAGTTCTTTAAGTTTCAGCTCCGTACAGTAGAACTGTCTTGACGTTCGTGTTGAAGATTCTGACTTTGATAATGGCTTGCGGACAGTTGTTTTGAGTTCCATATGTTCTTTAATTTTGTGAATGCTGCCCTTGCCGTGCCAATCTTCGTCTTTACATCTGCTTCAGATCCTCCACGTTCATCAATGTTTGTTGTCCATTCCGACTTTAACATTCAGATCTCCCATTAGGATGATCAGATTTTTTCCTGAGCATATATATATATATATATATGCAAGAACAGGTTTCAGGTCATTTGGAGTTGGGATTCAAAAGCATGGGGGTTAGGTGAAGCAGTAATTATATGAGGCGCAGAAACAGATAAGATAGACTAGGTTAATTTTAGAGGTTGTGAAAACTAGAATTAGAAATTGATAAGGTGGGTTATGTGATAATTGAATAGAATTTGAAGAGTTTACATAAGTTAAGAGGATTAGGTGAATGAAAACCTTGTGAATGAAGGGATGATTTTGGTGTAATAAAATAAGAATTAGTCAAGCGAAGATCATATAGCAAAATAAACACTAATAAAATGATAACAATAACAAAAAATAGTTTACCAAGTTAGTTGATTATTGTCTCTTTCTGGATACATAAATCAGATTTAGTCTTTCTATTGATGATGCTACGGAAAACCGAAGATAGGCCGTAGTTTTGTCTGCTAATATTTTTGAAAGCTTGTGTGTGTCAACACCATGCCCGGGTCAGATATATACGAAGCTATTACACTGTTTAGAGCAGTCAAGCCTCTCAGTCTAAAATTCTATAGAGTGTGTTCGGAAATGCGAACATGAACTCTTCTCTCTGTTCTTCCAATGCATATACCTTGAAAGTGTACGCAAATTGGTAAATACAGTTGGAGGTAATGAGAAAATCTGCTTCTTATATCTGCGCTTCAATGGAAAATTAACTACTGGAAAGTGTTAACCAAAATAAACAATTTAAACTCTATCCTCCGAATTGAAGACTCTCCATTCCGAAGAATTATCGCGCCTCACGATGAAAGCCGAAATCATTCGGAAGTTCAACGACAGAACATGATTAGCACTAAAAAAATAAACTCCGCCTGTAGCTCTTCGAGAGTTGCTGCCGGTTCCAAGCCCGGGTAAAGGAGGAGGGTTGGGTATGGCGTTAGCGACCCCATCCCGTAGAAAAGCTAACTCGCTAAAAAAACGCTAACCAGAAATGCTGGTGAGCGGCCTATGCTCCTCGACGAGGAGTAACAGGCGTAAGTAAGTAAGTAAGTAATTCATACTATCTGAAATTATAGTAATCTGTTATATTTAACAAATCAAACATCAAAGTACCATATTCTATACACAAAGGATACATTTTACTAAATCAAATTAACTTTATAAGTTGATATAAATTTTGATTCGATCATAAGTTTTGATCTAAATTTCTCTTTATTCACTAAGAACATGGAATGATGAGAAATTAATCATGAAATTAAAATTTTCAATTTAATAAACAATAGAGATTCAGAAAAAAAGTGCAAAAATTATTTTTAAAAAAATCGAATGGCATATAAGTAGTATCTACATAAATTAAATCTCGTTAATAAAGAACGAAATACGAGCATAATTCTGTTTTTGTTTTCGACGCGCATTTTGTCCTATTCTGGACTCGTCAGTTGGATGTACCTACATCAAAGTTGATGTTCACTCCGGGACTCGAACCCAGTACCGTTCGCTTCAAACGCCATCGCGTTATCAACTCAGCTACTGAGTCCTGATAGCTGAGTAGATAACGCGATGGCGTTTGAAGAGGAAGGTACTGTGTTCGAGTCTCAGAGTGAACAACAAGTCTAGGATGCAGGTACACCCAGCTGACGGGTCCCAAATACGACGAAACGCGCGTCAATCTGGATTCCACTGCTAGCCACTATTTATCTTTGATTATAATGCTTATGACTTCAGGCAACATCGAGGCAATACTCAGAGTTTGCACATATGCCAATAAGAGACTGATCAGTGGCAGTCCTAAACATCAATCGGAAGATTCAAACAAACAATATCAAGGGAATTATTGTGAATCCGTTTTGCATTCTTTTTGGTTGAACAAATCAATGCGGTTGATTAGTTCAGTGTATTAAAGTAGTTGGAAATTTAGCAATGGATAGTTTACTAGTGCAGTCAGTTGTTTGACAGAAGAAATTGAAATGAATTTCAAATAAGACTTGTAACTTGTTGCTAAGATCTACCCTGGATTTAATGAGATTGTTAACATTTCGATAAACGGCTATACAAACGTCTGTAATACTGTCAGCTCGATTGACCAATGATTCTTCAGATGCAGTTTCAATTTAGCCACTAACAGGTGATGATCTGTAGCTACAGTAGCTCCTCTCTTTGTTCTCACGTCTTCCACAGACGTTGTGAGTTTTTTTTATTGATGATCGGCCTGGTTCTCTGTAGTGTGGTGCGGTGAAATTATGTAGCTTTGTGTATACACTTGTGAAAAAAATGGTACCACTTATAACCATTTATTGGAAGTATATAAATTTGTCAATCTCATTATTTTTGTTCCTTTTTCCCCATCCATGTCGCGTTATATCTTTTAACAACGTGTTACCCATCCCAACCTTGGTGTTTTGATTGTGGTGAATAAGTCTGATCTTGGACCCTTCTGTAGAATGAAATACAGGCTCTTATAAAACTGGTTTTTACTATCATTCCTGATATTTGTCATGAACTTTCAGTTAATCTGTAGGTTGGAATTATTTACAATTTATAATTTATGAGAACACAGGTAGGGACAATCAACGTAAAATATGAGAGCCATATATTCAGTACTTCATTTGCAACCCTTGCATTTATATCTGCATCAGATCTTTCTTGTTGACTGATGATGCTACCCAGGTACGTGACAGTTTACATATCTTCCAGAGATTTTCAATCGAGTGTTTGCCTGTAGCTATTATAGGGTTACTGACGGTCCTAAACCGAGGTAATGGAGGAGGTTTGGGAATGAAGTCAGCAACCCCATCCCGTAGCAAACAACCTTGCTAAAAAGATGCTAACAATTATAAACCGACTCAATGAAATTTAGTTAACGTATAATACTTTAAATAAATTAATACCATGAATAACTAGCTATAATGATAAAAGAATGCCTCCTCATGGTAACCAATCATTCATATTTATTATTATGACATTATTTCAATATAAAGACGAATGAATAAACTTAATGAATCTTTATCTGCTAAGTAAACATGTAACCGATAAGCTTTAAAGATTGTTACAGTAATATAAATAGTAAATATAAACATTAAACTGTTAAAAGTTTCAGAGAACTCAACACTAAAATGAATAAAAACAATTTTATTTAATTATGTTTGATCTATGAATGAATACTAGCATCTGACTGAGTTGAATGCCGTGGTATAGACGATAGTGAGGAGAATTAACTCCCCCTCTCACATGGCCCCGACTATACAGCCACTGATAGGGAAGTCCTACTTACTGCCTTCTCGCGAAATTGCTGTTGTCTACAAAATTGAGATGATAAGCCAATATTCGGCGCTTTAACCGAGTTGGTGGATGTGAAGAATTCGCATAGGTGGGTTGGAAAACCTTGATTCCAAACCAATGCTCCTTATGGGCTACTGGATCTCGAGGGAACAAATGACTTTTGAACCAATTTTTGGTCACCAGTTACCATGGCACTGCATCTGCTTAGGTTGCTCCACTGGCTTGTAGATCAGACCTTAAGGCCGACGGCTCTGGATGTGGCCCCCTCAGAAAACCACCTGCTTCGGTCTCGGCACTCGTGCAGTATCACAGCCTACACATAAATCAAGTGATATGCGTGATGCATATGTATTCGGTGCCCCTTTGCACTGATGTTTATGTGTTTAAATAAGTAAAATAAATAAATATAGAATTCATTGACTAATTCAGTTAATTTAAACTAAGTTTTTTTCTAATTTACTAATATTTTTTTCGTAACCATGGTAATGATGGAGGGGAGGATTTTTCTCTTTTATGATAATGAATTAAAGTTTATGAAAGATGAAAATATGTCTATAAATTGGTACAGATTTAACAAATGGTTAATTTGATTTGTGTGAAGAAGTTATAAGAGTTTTCAATCAAGATAAACTGAAGTAATCAAATGTAGATAATAATAAGTTGCAGTCGTATTTTAACGAACAGAATACTAGTTGTGGACAATCGAAAGCACAAATTACAGACTATCTCAGTAAATTCTGATAACCATATAACAAACAGTTAATTTGCAAACTATCCATCAACTGCCTCAATCTTAACTGTTCCTTCTGCAAATATCATTCCGTCTTCTCTGATTTCATTGTTCAGCCATTTTTCTACAAATTGCGCATCATTTCTGTTCTTTCCTTACTGATCTGCCAAAATACATTTTATGCCTGAGCATCATCATATACTACTTATCTGGATATAATTAGACCACACCATAATATTAATTCATCTATATTAAACACTGATTTCTCACTTTTTTTCAGATTGTCATATGGCATTGTTACTGTTTTCCTCAAATGTGTTTCGTCTTTATTAGTTTATTCTTTCACTCGTTCATTGCACTCACTTAATGAACGAGGCTTTAAAACTCAGTGGTCAGTTAGAGGGAAAATAATTATTTTTACTGGTTTCAAACCGTTGTCCAACAGTATATTTATTGGATGTTTTTTATTTGAAGTAAAATTACATACGTTAAGGTATGAGTAATGGTGTGGTTTGTGTTCCAGAGGTCGGAAGATAAAAGTAGTATGTATCACCAGTAGAAAGTAAAATACCTGGTGGCGGAAGGTTAAAAACATCAAACAGAAGAGAATGAGAACGGAGAATGATTGCTGTGGAAACTAAAGAACAACGAAGTCCGAGACGATTGATTGACATTTTGCAAATGAATCATTTACTGTATGGTTCTTAGATTTTAATAAGATGTTCTGTAATTTCGTATTCAAATACATTCTATTGCCTCCACTTGCGTTCTCGTTCACTACAACGGTATTTCCGTGAAAATACTAGTCGATTCACAAATGAGATTGAATTATGTTCATTTATCAACTTTTCAGTTATCATGGTGATGTTGTAGCAAGCCCATTCAACTACTGTATTTTTTGTGTGCTCTCTGTAATCCTAACATTTAATCCACTGTAAATTTATATGTGAGTTTGATTGAGCGCGAGTGTCTGCACATCAATCCTTAATCTGTTCTCTCATTGGTTGTAAACAAAGACAATCAATAATTTATCCACAATCCATTAACACTCAAAAATATATATAGATTTTTAACACTCATACACACACACACACTCACTTGCTTTCCCTGTGTGCTTGCTATCTGTACGCTTGCGGATTTTACCGAGCTTCAACAATAAACTATCTCTTTAACTGGTGTTCAGGCTTTTGAATAAATCTCGAGTAAACCCGTAATTCTACTAGGAGATTTAGCCTGCAGTAAATATTCAGTTAGCGGGATATTATTTATTTATTGGAGTTAGATATAGAGGAATTAATCCTCTACAAAATTGGTGAACCGCATTTTGAACACGCACCATTTTTCTACAAAGTTTGTGATCCGCTTTTTGAACGCGCACCATCTCTCTACAAGTCTTCTGAACATTCTCTAATCATATCATAAAGAACTCCACTTTGGAATTTCTGTTACAATTATTAACAATTCATTGACAGTCATAATCTATTTACTCATAACATTGTTCCTTTGGAATTATATTGATATATTCGCATATTTGTACCTAAAGTGACAGTTTTTTTATTCGGTGAGTCTTTCATATATTTCTTGTTGTTATTGGTTATTTCTTCATATTGTATGTCTTAGTTCACAGCTTATTATTATTGCTACTGTTATTATTTCTTTGTATCATGTCACTCGATAATTCAACAAGCCTTTCATCTAAGTCTATTTCCGTGGATGCCATCTCTGTACCTTTACCTGTTTTTAATCCTCGAAAGACAGAACTCTGGTTTGTACGCTTAGAAAGCTTTTTTAGTTACAAACAGAATCACAAGCCAGAACACGAAATTTAGTTACGCAAATTCGCTTCTGCCAGATGACGTTATTGAACAAGCGCCTGACGTCATTTTTAAACCAGATCCTGACTCACCATATGATTGCCTAAAAAGAGAGGTCATACGTGTCACATCTCTCTCTGACCAGCAGACTATCGATCAACTTTTATCCAATGTAGAGCTAGGTGATAACACACCTTCCCAATTAAAACGCCACATGACAAGTGTTTTAGGGAATCGTATAGTTGATAAACGTCTATTATATCAATTGTGGCTCAGACGTTTCCCACAAAACATACAGCAGATACTCGCAGTAGGAGACGAGGATGTCGATTTTGACAAGCTGGCAGACATAGCCGATCGAATTTACGAGTGGACCAGGACTCACTCGGTATCACACGTACAAACAAACTCAACCGATGAGATCGCCGAGTTACGACAGACAGTCGACGCCCTCACTGAACAGATAGCTCAGCTACAACTTTCGAATGCGCACCACTGCAAGTGTAGAGGAAGGTCCAGAAGTCGTACACGTCGTAGTCCAAG
The DNA here is from genome assembly GCF_000237925.1 of Schistosoma mansoni. Taxonomy (NCBI): domain Eukaryota; kingdom Metazoa; phylum Platyhelminthes; class Trematoda; order Strigeidida; family Schistosomatidae; genus Schistosoma; species Schistosoma mansoni. Next base: position 824,274 of record NW_017386038.1, on the reverse strand, counting down.
CACCATCCGAAATAACATTTGCTGGTACCATAAAACGTTCGGTAAACAAGCTAAAAAGTGTATTCCTCCCTGTAATTTTGCAAGCACACGGAAAAGGGAACATCAAGGCCGACAATTAGTGACGACTGCGGTCACCGGCCACAACTCACACGAAAGTCGTTTGTTATATGTCACGAACAGAAGAACCGGAACACAGTTCTTAGTCGACACAGGGGCAGAGGTTAGTGTAGTACCACCTACTGCACTCGAGAAAAAGATACCTGACCCCAAACTGAAACTAAGAGCCGCGAATAGACCCGAGATCAAGACATTTGCAATTGCATTTCGGTCCCAAATCCAACTTTTCATGGAACTTCATCATAGCTGATGTTCTTGTTCCCATTATCGGTGTTGCTTTCCTGCAATCACATAAAATACTCGTAGACGTTAGAAACCGGAAACTGGTACTTGCCGATCACAGCAGCGTAATCAAAGGAATTCTATCTAATGAGAAGTCTATACATTTATTGGTCAAACCTCATCGCGAGGATGACAAGTACGTCAATTTACTTAAACAGTTCCCAGACTTATTAAGTCTGTGTTTCAAACGTGACAAGCTGACACATACTGTCGTACATCACATTGAGACAGAGGGACCACCAGTATTTGCACGTCCAAGACGCCTTGACCCCTCTCGTCTGGCTCTCGCAAAAAATAAGTTCAACAAAATGATAGAGTTGGGTATCATACGCCCCTCCGATAGTCCATGGGCATCACCGCTACATATGGTACCTAAGAAAAACTCTTCTGAGGTTAGACCTTGTGGCGATTACAGAGTTATTAATAGCAGGACTATACCAGATAGATATCCGCTTCCACACTTACATGACTTTACTCACAGTCTATCTGATGCAACGATTTTTTCAAAAGTTGATCTCGTCCGTGCCTACCATCACATCCCAATTCACCCGGATGATGTTCCTAAAACAGCCATCACTACCCCATTTGGGTTATACGAATTCGTTCGCATGCCTTTTGGATTGAAGAATGCTGCACAAAGTTTCCAACGTTTTATTGATCAAGTCGTACGTGGCTGACCGTTTGTATACGCCTACATAGATGACTTACTTATCGCCAGCAAAGACGAAAATGAACATCTAACTCATCTAAAATTGCTTTTTGGGAAGCTAAACGAGTATGGGTTAACAGTCAATCTCGACAAGTATGAGTTTGGAAAGCAATCCCTCACCTTTTTAGGCCACTTACTCGACAATCAAGGTATCAGACCGGTTCCTGAGGAAACACAAATCATTAAAAATTACCCCTTACCTGATTCCTTCAAGAAACTACGACGTTTCCTTGGAATGATCAACTTTTATCGACGTTTTATCCCGAAATGTGCTGACATAGCGAAACCGCTAACGGATTTATTAAGGGGACGCGCCAAATCACTAATGATGACACCGCGAGCAATTCAAGCTTTCGAACAGTTGAAGAGCGCATTAAGCACTGAGGCATTGCTGGTCCCACGGAAGGTTAACGCACCTTTAGCAGTAATGACCAACGCCTCTAATTTAGCGGTAGGTGCTGTACTTCAACAACTCATCAATCAACAATGGCAACCCCTATCATTTTTCTCAAAAAAGCTAAATGCGACGCAAACAAAATATAGCACATTCGGTAGAGAACTGTTGGCCGTCTATTTAGCCATCAAACACCTCCGGTATATGTTATAAGGCAATTGTTTTACAATATTTACTGATCACAAGCCGCTAACTAAATCCTTGATGCAAAACCATGATAAATACAGTCCACGTGAAATTCGTCAACTAGAATTGATTTCGCAATTTGCAGCTGACGTACGCTATATAAAAGGCATGGAAAACGATGCAGCAGATGCGCTATCTAGATTATACATTAATAGCTTCTCAATCCATGATATAAACTGTCAAGATATTACAGTAGAAAAAGCTGGTAAACATGCTACTGTTAGCATCGACAGAATAAAACCAGCGTTTTCAGAGCACATCAAGAAGCAGATAACGAAACCATCCAAATCCGCATCAAAGCAAGCACTACACAAACTACCTGTAACAGTCAATACTTCATACGGAAGTTCAACGGCTACAAAAACTAATACAAGATCAGGTAGGAGAGTACACTTTCCAAATAGGAACGTAGCAACAACTATATTTATCTAGCTCAAATGCTACAACTTGTTCTCTATTTTTATTAACTGTTCTTTATTGGCCCCACGGAACTTCATTATACTTACTTTTAACTTCATGCAATCCTTATACACATACATAAAACGTTTCAACACATACAAACTGTAATTACAGCTAAACGCTTACTCATCACATCGGATTGTACATTTATTTTATAAACAATTTTTTATCACTTTGTCGAACATAGATGTTAATAAAAAAATATTTTTTTTAAAGAAAAAAAACATCTACGTTCTGGATGAGAGCTTATGTAGCAAGCCCATTCAACTACTGTATTTTTTTGTGTGCTCTCTGTAATCTTAACATTTAATCCACTTTGTAAATTTATGTGTGAGTCTGATTGAGCGCGAGTGTCTGCACATCAATCCTTAATCTGTTCTCTCATTGGTTGTAAACAAAGACAATCAATAATTTATCCACAATCCATTAACACCCATAAATATATATAGATTTTTAACACTCATACACACACACACACTCACTTGCTTTCCCTGTGTGCTTGCTATCTGTACGCTTGCGGATTTTACCGAGCTTCAACAATAAACTATCTCTTTAACTGGTGTTCAGGCTTTTGAATAAATCTCGAGTAAACCCGTAATTCTACTAGGAGATTTAGCCTGCAGTAAATATTCAGTTAGCGGGATATTATTTATTTATTGGAGTTAGATATAGAGGAATTAATCATCTACAGATGCGCTGTGAGATCACAGTCAAGGAAATAACGGAGAAGGGAGTAATACTTTGACAGGAAGTCCATCACTCTACTTATTGAGACTTTACTGGATAGATAGACTGAAAATAACACGTTTAGAATTGATAAAGATGGAAGAAGACCAGACCCAGAGAATGCTCAGGCGATGAAAGCTATACCTAGATCGATGGACTTCCCAAACAAACATCGTTGTGGGACTTGTTAGCCATTATGGAGCCTTTCAACCGAACCTTCACCACTAAAGTGCACCATTAAATCACATTCAGAGAAAGAATATACGATGGGAGTTTTCTACAAATCGCCGAAATGCTTTTGAGAAGATCATGAAGCTACCAGTCTCGGATCTTTTGCTTGCTCATTACGGTCTAAGTGATACCAGACGCTTCAGGCTACGACATTGGAGCATCTATCTTCCATATCATGCCAGATGGATCTAGGAAAGTAATATCACACGCAGCTACATCGGTAATTACAGCAGAACGTAGACAAAGCCGACTATCCTGAATGTAAAGAAATTTGACGAGATGATATTTGGACGTCACTTCGCTCTAATAACTAACCATAGGCCATTAATTTCCATATTTGGGTCGAAGAAAGTGATTCCGGTGTATACAGCAAACAAACTGCAACGATCGTGAACAACACTCTTGGGTCACTATTTCATAATTAAGTATCAATCTACTATTGATTTTGGACAAGCTGACGTTTTATCTAGACTATTTGGTTCACAAATAAAACGTGAAGAAGACACATTGTTAGCAGGAATTAATGCGGAAGACGCAGTTTATGGTCCACCAGTTACCCTCAAAGCCATCAGAAAAGCTAAGGAAGATGGCGAGATGATAAGAGAAGTTAGGGGTTAACTTCCCATCAAATTGCCGAACCGTCGTCGTCAGGAAGAACTGCCACAATATTTTCTCTAGACAGACTCACTCATGATTGTCAATGCATGTACTATTTTCTGTGACAGAATAGTTATTCTAGAAACATTACTTCAAAACTTTTAAAACAATCCCATCGCGACGATCCCGCCATCAGCAATATGAAATCGTTTGCTGGAAGCTATTCTTACTGGCCTATCAAGATATCAACACTAGATGACAAAATTTTTCACAATGCCTACAAGCAGCAAAAAATCCAGAGAAATGAGAACCACAACAATACAAAAAGCCTAATGGTCCATGGGAGAGTCTTCACGCAGATGTTGCCGGTCCAGAACGAGGAAAAATGTTTTGGTCATAGTGCATGCACTCACGAAATAACCACAAATCTATGCTATGGCGAATTGCACGGGCAGTGAAACAATCAGCAAGTTATGTGAATGGTTTAGCCGCTTTGATTACCGGCAAGGCTCAAACTTCACTTCAGAATCATTCAAGTACTTCTGCAGTAATAATAGAATTACATATGTCCGCTCTATAATTAATCACCCTAAATCAAATGGACAGGAGGAGAACTTTGTTGAGACATTTAAAAAAGCATTACTGAAAAGGTGGAAGAAATGATAAATCAGGTAATCTCGAAATATTTAACAGCTTACAGAACTACACCTAACCTTATCGTTTCAGATGGAAAATCCGCTGCTGAAGTTATGTGTAGAAGGAGAATTAGGACTATATTCAACACCTTGTTGCCACCTGGAGCAGTGGAAAGATGGAGACAAAATGAGAATATTGGAAGTTTTATTTAGAGTGATAAAGTAGTTTTCAAGTCATTCCTTGGGAAAAATCAATGGGGACCTGGATTTATTGAAAAGAGAATGTAGACGTTTTGTACAGAGAGAGTGTGACGTTCGGAATGTGGATCAGACACATCAACTAAACCCATAGAGAAAAAAGGAAGTGAGCCTTCCACTGGAGATAAACACAGATAATCCAAAGAAAAGGACTACCAAGGAAATGGTGGAGAACAATAAGAGGGAATTTCAGAGTAGGAGAGTACCAAGGAAATAGGAGTGTCATTGGAAGCTATTCATCAAGCTTCAAGTAAACCCGAGGAATTTTTGTTTCTCAGGAGTAGGAAGGTGCTGTAAGGACCTGAATTTTCCTTCGGAAAAAGCCTAGAAGGGCGCTGAAAACACTGGAAAACATTTTATTTCATCAGCATTTAATAGACGCTTTTCAGAATCACCTAGAAAGAAAAGAATTACATGACATTTTTTATGGGATGATTGCCTATCCTTCTACTATGCTTAGTAGGGTTACAGATTTTTTCAGAGGCCTTTGGACATCTGGAATTCCATAAATACCCTCAATTTTCTGTACATGAATCAATCTTAGATTATAGCATTCTTAGAATATAACGCTCCCTTACTCTTGTGTTCAAGTTTTGTGTATTTAGCATGTGGTGATTAGAAGAGATCAAGTAACTGATTCACGCGTTTTGTCGGAAGATTTATCACTGAGAAGATGTTTATGAAAAATCATTTTCCCAAAAACGTTGTCTTCACAAAACTGAAAGATTGACCTATCAACATATCACAGTACCTAAGTGTGTAGATTGGTTTGGAGAATAAGAATAAAGTTTTCTCTGTCTTTGAACAAGCACAAACTACGATCCAAAACTAGATGTCATCTATAAACACTTGTATAAGAATAAATCAACAAAACATGTAACAAACTGATGAAAAACACAGATGTTTGAAATCAGTACTAGAAACAAACAAAATTTGGTTCAGTTCTATGGAGAACATCAAAGACTGCTAACTGTTCACTGAATGTCTTTCATAGAGTTGTAATGAACGAGAACACAAGTGGGGACAATCGAATGTATTTGAATATAAAATTAGAGAACATTTTAGTAAAATCCATGGTCTATGCAGTAGATTCTTCATTTGCTAAATGTCAACCAATCGTCTTGGACTTTATTGTTCTTTCGTTTCCACAACAATCATACTCTGTTCTCGTTCCTTTCCTTTGATCTTTATCACCTTCTGCCTTCAGGCATTTCACTATCGATTGATGATACATACTACTTATATCTCGACATCTGTAAGTCATATCACAGAGTCATTGAAACACTGTCATTTATAAAATTTCATCTATAACGGTACATCAAAATATTTCAACTTCAATTCATACAATAAGTCATACAACGATTAATTCAGTGAATAAATTGGCTAGTTTATTTCCAATGCTGATCAATCGGTTTTATATGTGAACAACAATAAAATGTCACGAAACATCCTTTTCAATAAACGTGTAAAACGTGAGTTTATAAAAGTATGATTTTCAATTTAAATGATCGGGTAACAAAGATGGTGATATCTGAAGGGAGATCATCCATCAAAAAAATAAATTTAAAGATTATTTTGAGAAAATCCAGCACTCATAGTCTGTTGTCAACTTATTACAGAGATGGTATTCAGTTTGCATCGTAATGTTCATAATCATTTAACTTTTTGGTTTTGTTATATTTCTTATTCAATTTTATTCAAATATTAGAGTACGATATCACTGTACTCCTAGTGGCACTTATGGTTAATCATCAATTGTGTGACAAAAAATCATGCATACATTTACGATAATACCAAATTCACTGAGAATGTTTTAGAATTACATTTTACCTTTTCAAAGAAAAACGATGAACCGTGTTTCGTTATATTTAAGACTCGTTGTTTGGATATAGCTGCTTGTGGCTTAAGGCAATATCGAGGCGATCGTCATAGGATTCACATTTTTCTATTAGAGTCTGAATATCAATGAGAAGATTAAAACAACCAATACAAAAATGAATTGTTTTTGTATTTTGAAATTTTACTTACAAATTAGTATGTGGCATTCGTCTTAGGAAACACTCTGAAAGGAAGATTATCTTACTAATTGTTATGTTCTGAGCATTCATTTCAACTGATTCCTCGTTTTTTCAATACTTCGATAAATAGAACTGAAGGATTCCCATATTTTTCTGTTTTTATGATTCCAGTCCATGAATACTTGAAGATAAACCTGGTCTTTGGAAAATCTATAATGCAATTTAGAGCTTTAAAACATATTCAACATCCATAATATCTAACGTATATACTACAAGCTTGAGTTTTCTTTTTCTATAAATGGAATTAATACACCAGTTTCTGTACTATTATTATCGACGAGACGCTATTTTTATCCAGTCATCAATCAGCCGATATTGTTTTGGCGGTAAATATTTCCTTCGTTAAAAGTACATCCTATTTTAATTTATGAGTCACAGCGTTATGTAAAACGGAACACTGGATAATTTAGAAAAACTAGTTCAAAAAACGAAATTAAATGATTCATTATTCTGATCACATGTAATTTTAATTCTACTCAAAATTATAATTTACTCAAATGCACGTTTATGTCAGTGTTTATTGAATTTACACTGATCTATCAATCAAAGATTTGAGCGTGGTTAAATTATGAATAACTCGCTAAAATGAAACACTTAGCGACAATGTGCACAGTGTATGCCATTTCACTAACCACACTTGACCTCTAAAACAGTATATAAACACACATTTTTCTAACTACTTTCATTTGGCAAGATGTTTCTATTCATTGCATTGATGTTGGTCCTTGTGTCAGTTTTTCAAAATCCATATATGGGTAAGTATCACAGTAATAGAAACTAGTTGTCTTCGTTAGCCAAGCGAACCTACTGCATTACTAGTAATATTTTATAAAAAAAGAAATGATCAAGTGAACATGAATCATATCATATTAGCTTTCAACATTTTATTTTATTATCAAAAAATACAAACAGGTCGATCTTGGTAACTTTGAAGTTACCTTAATTGGAGAAACACTTCAGTGATAGAACTGTCCACTATTTCACGATTTCTTAGACAACTACCCATACCGTATGTAAATTCTTATGAATACTTTACTTCCCCTTCATGGAAATACACAACTACAATCGAACAACATATATATTTGCATATGTGTATTGCTCAGAAAATATGAAAAGTGGCTGTAAATAGGCGACTACTAGAATATAATGTATTTGTATTGGTAAAACATTAATAGCCATAGAATAAGAAGTTATAAGTCACCATAACCTACAAGTATTATTCTATACATTACTTTCAGAGGTTCATGGGTAAGTCCATCTCAGTTGAATTCCAAAATAACTATCAATTATTTGAATAATAGCTTTAAGCTCGAATTTATTCTTGGATGATATGTTGTATGTCACTGCATGTAATCTGTAATGAATTGAGCAATTTGAAATATAGAGGATTTGATGAATATGTAGAACTATTTAAAACGGCTTGTTTTTACCAAGTAATAGTTTACCTCTAATCATAAGCTTTCTCAATCTTTTTCTTCTTCTAAATGTTTGACTTGGAAGTTATTTTGAAATCGATTTGTCTAACTTCCTTTTCCGTCAATTGTGTGAACTGTTAGTGTCTTTAGTATTATTATTATATGCACTCGAATGTTACAAAGCTTGTTTCATAATGACTCATTATGAGATGTGGATTCGTCGCAAACTTTCCTTTAGTGATCCACTTCAGACGAAATATCAGTTTCCGAATTACACTAATATTTGCAATCTTCCATGACTGAAGAATTCAGTATCTTGTTTTGTATCTGTCAAAAAGATAAACTCATAATTTATTTCATCATTAACACATATAAATATTATTTTACTAGACGATTATCTGTGTCACTCCCGTGAGTAATTTGATGTTTTGAATACGGTTCCTTATAAAATGACTTTTCTATTCGTGTAGAAGGGTATTGGAGTCAATAAATCGACAAATATATACCATCTGAAACATTATTAACTTATAACTATATCTATTTCTGAATCGCATATACAACGATTTCATATGTAAATATGGACTGATCAAACTCAGTTAACAATGTTTCATTAACTGAAAAGTTTGTGTAAATCACAAAATTATCAAAATAAGCTTGAATAATCGCATTGGACAATGATGGTTTGATTTATTTTGGACGTTTAAGTCACTTCATGAGTTCATAAATTTTTACTGTGAATGTTCACTATGACTGTGATTCCATTATCCATGGTATATTTACCTATTTTAGTCAAAATCTGGCTGACAGATTGGTACGTTTGTATAGTAGAATTTCATTGTGTTAATTTAAATCATTTATCGCTCTTCTCAAAATACCTCAAATTTATAACTGAATAAATACTGGAACCCAAATATTGTGCTACCATTGACAAACATTCACTTTACTCATTTGCTTCTTAGTACCTTTCGGAAGTTATTTTGACCCTTTTACCGCTTAGCAATTTTTTGAAGGGATAGATGTCAATCAATCGAAATGTTGTTTCACGCAATTTCGGTAAATTTAATATCCACTGAATATAAAACGGTAATTTGGAGATTTTATTCAATGATTCAACTTACAATAAACTGAACATTCCACTCGGTAGACTGATTTCAGCTTTTTCAAGGGAAACGAATAAGGAACAAATACATCTATTATGAATATATACTTCATAAACTATCCATGTACTAGACAAACCATGTTTGTGTTCCTTCATTTTCACATTCAGTTGAAGTTTCACGTACATACGTTGCATTACAGTCACTACATCTGATTTCATAGACACAATTCTGTTGTACTTCTTTGTGTACTGGATCTTTAATTCTTACCAGTTTTGATCTTAGAGTGATGTTTGTTCGAATAAAATACTCTTATCTATTGAATATTTAGGGTTCTTCTGATGTCTTCCGAAATATCCTTACGATATGTGATCGCCACTGTGTTAACCTATTCCTGTATCTTTATTACTTTTTTATTATTGATCCAGTTCTTGCTTTCATCCTCAATTATTCTTTTAATAAAATCCTTCGGATAATTGTTCATGATTAGAGTAGATGTATTTAAATTCATTTCCATGTCTATATCACTTTGTTCAGTGCCAACATTTTGAGGTTTTGTGATCATGTTTCTGGCTACGTTCACTTTTAAAAAGCGTGAAGGTGCAGACTTAAAATCCAGAAATTTCCCTGAATATGTTGGCTTTCGGGAAAATACTAATTTTTAAACTATCATTATCTTCACTTAGTATTGTTTGTTTGAATCTTCCCATCGTTGTGTTAGGACTGCAACTGATCAGTCTCTAATTGGCATATGTGCATACTGTGGGTATTGCCTCGATATAGCCTTGATTTACAAGCATGATAAGCAAAGATGGATAGTGGCTAGCAGTGGAATCCAGGACACGCGTTTCGTCCTATTTGGAACTCGTCAGCTGGATGTACCTGCATCTCAAACTTGTTGATGTTCACTCTGGGACTTGAACCCAGTACCCTCGCTTCCACAAGAGGTTGAAACGGTTTTCCAGTACTTCCGGCCTATCCCTGGTGGTCTATCTTCAATTGATTCATGATGTCAACTAATAAAATAAATTGAGTACTATTGAGTATTCTTGGTACTGAAATATGTATAACACACACAGAACTATATTTGTAAAATATTTTATTCATTGAACGAAATCAGTGTGCATATTAACGATTAAGAGCAAATGAATTGAAATATGATTACCTAATCACTCATTCACATACCCGATGCTCTAAAACATAAAACACAGTCGCAGCTGCAACAAAAGCAATGGAAATAATCACATAAGTTAGATCAGTGATCGACGTTTAGTTAACCCCTTACAGAGAGGTTTCTGTACAATATCTATCGTCATACATCATGTTCTTATTCGATTATGGTCAGAAAATGTTTACGAGAAAGCTGATGTTCATTTTCTAATATCAAATAGACTGAGTTCTATGATAACATTTTCGTGAAAACAGTAATGATTTACTACGATACTGATAGAAGTAAATAATGAACGTTACCTAATTCAAAAGTCGTTGCACATCTTAACAACTTATGAGGACACGGAGGTGTTTTCTTTCCTTCAGTACATACTTTTCAACAATAATATTTAGGATATACATAATCTAAATTCATCCACCTTGTGACAAAGTATGAACAATATCTATTGTTCAGTGTGTATATAATCGTTGTATGGTATATCTCAATTGATAAGCCAAGTAATTTCGTTAGATATTTTCTTAGTGAGAAAGATACGAACCTACAAATTAAACATGATTCCAACTTACACCAAACTAAAGCGGGTAAGTGTATACAGGTCCAGGAGTAAAGTCAGTCTGTATTGTTGGATGAGGAATTTTGATAAAGAAGCACTATTCAATTTTACTAGATTAAGCTTAAGTATGAAGGTAAATAAATATGCTATTTCTCAAATATTCTTCTTTGTAAAGTGTGCAATCAATGGTTTAATTGATTTTCACAAAACAAATATAGATGAATGAAGAAATGCAAGGCTCTTAGATTAATGTGCATTTGCCGATATATTGGGAGTCACATTGTAAAGAATATTTACTTCAGTTTTTCTCTCATCATTGCCTAATGATGTTTTAGTGTGAAAGTAAGTGTATACATATAGATTCGTCACGAGGATCATCGTTTACTGCATATATGCTTTCTGATTCACATAGAAATGTGAGTGAAACTGAGCTCTCTCATATTTTGTTGCCTGACTTGTTTGATGTTCAGAGATGAAAGATAGATTGTCCCTGAAATCAATAAGCAAGTTATTACTGTAATCATCCACTATATCATATTAGAAAATCATGTTACATTAGTAACAGTAATCACATTCCTACTTAGATCTAAACTTGTATGTATTAAAAAAGTTCATAAACTGGTAAACTAAATTTAAAAATTGACACTTCTTACATAAATAATCAGAAGACCAACACTGAGTAGATATTCATTTGTTATTTCTCTATAGAATATAATCAATATACCCAACACAAAAGCAGAACATCTACAAAATAGATCAAAATGAATGAGAATAATCTTTAACCGTCATTTTCATATATGTACAACTTTAAAGGAAAATTCATACATCCTAAATAAAACTACTTATTTTGATGTAGGTTTGTTCTCTGAGCTGGATGGTTTGGTCATGGAGGCTTCTAGCTAAAAAT
>NW_017386038.1:787604-812199 GCF_000237925.1 Schistosoma mansoni | reverse complement strand
TGGATGGTTTGGTCGTGGAGGCGTCTATAGCCAAAGTTTGTGCTGATGATGTCTTTCAGAGGGACGATGAAAGCTCCACTACCAAACCATCCAGCTCAGAGAAAACACCTACATCAAAATCACCCACCTGAGTTACAAATCTTCTCCACCAAAACCATATAATACTATATGAGCGAATAGTTGAGATAGAGCTATTCAGAGGATTCATTGTTCATTCATGTTATTAGAAGAGGATTTGTAATATGTAATCATTGTCAATTATGAATGTTGAAAATATATTTTGATGAGTCTTGTGTTTCCAAGTGGTTATTCACTTCAATCTTAATGGTCTGACTGAATACAATTCTAATTCACGGGGTGGTAACACTAATTCAAAGAGGCCTTTAGTTCAACAATAACATGTAGAACACAATTATATGAACGAAGAATATTCTTTTCAATGAATTTCTCATCAGGTACTCTACAATTATAAATTAATAATCCATAAAACAAGATTGGCCAAATTTATGGCAGAGTACATTAATTTAAGAAACTGTAATAGGTGAATCAAGGGAGTGTTGTTTGTCATATAAAATAAAATTAAGATCGAATCGTTAATGTTTTTGGGGATAACTAATATGAAGTGTTAATTTGAATCAGTTTATAGGTGAAATAAAATCGTAAGATAAATGATGATCAGAATAAATATAGTTGACATGGGGGTGAGAGATAGAAAAATGCGATTACAAATCAGAAATTACGTAATATGTAAAATAATATAAATTAGGTCAGATATAGTAGTAGATTGGGGGTGGATGATAAATAAATTTCTCTAAAAGGTTAACAGGTGTGATAATAATAATAATAAAGATAATAATAAGAAGAATAATGACTGATAAGATGTGTAGATAAACTAAGTTTAAGATATTGAAATGAACATTAATCAAATTAATGTCACCATATTCCCAAAGTTGATTATTAACAAGTTGACCAGGGTAAAAGGAGCAGCTGTATATATTTCTTTTGGATGCAGAACTCTGGCTTTTTGATCCGAATAGCAATTGCCTCAGCCGTCTGTAGGATTCTCTGTTTGACAGAATTAGGTAGACTTCTGTTAACACGATATATTATTGTGAAAGATTGCTCGATGTTGGCTCTATGTCACGTCTGAACTAAATGGGCTAAAACAGAGCTGTTAACCGTTCTGACTACACCTTTGCTTAACCACACTGGAAGGTGTTCACGAGCCCGAGTATACAAATTCCTAGAACATCTGCCTATGTCAAGTGTGTATATCAGTATATTGATATATTTAGGAATTTAGCGAATGAATTGGATACAGTCGTTTCGTTGTATTCCGATATAATAGTACATATGATGGGACATTGAATGAAATACTGATTATCACTACAAGATTTATGTAATGAAGCGTGGGAGAAGTGATACTGCTAAACAAGTACTTAAATAAAAAGTAGTAATTTCTATTACCGTCAATCATGCATACACCAGACTAAGCTTTTTCAGAAGAGGTTTTGTAGAGATTTAGTATTTTCATAGTTTAAAGCATGAGTCAATTGTAGCTAGACCACCATGGAATACCTGAAAGCACTGGACGGCTATTTTGTCCTATTGTGGGACTCCTCGGTTAAGTGCTCTGGCGCGAGACTGGTAGGTCCTAGGTTCGAATCTCGCGAGCCGAGATCGCGGATGCACACTGCAGAGGAGTCCCACAATAGGACGAAACGGCCGTCCAGTGGTTCCAGGTTTTCCCTGGTGGTCTAGCTTCAATTAACTCATGCTTTCAACTAAGCTTTTTCAGTTATGTATGGTTATTTTTAGATTATCCGGTGTAGATTATATTGTGATATGACTGAAAAGTCAGCTAAATATCCAGATGTATAAAGAAGATGATATCGAAGACACGTAAAACCTCCCGATTCCTCATTATCACCTAGATGAAATATGTATAATATCCAAATTGTGTAGTATAAGATCTCAGTGATGAATACACTATAGATGTGATGGAGTCTGATGAAACTGCAAAGTTCAGTTTTATTAAACACAAGTTTATCATGATCATCGTAAGTGGTTTTCCAGAAAACAAATTAACCCTATCAACAGTTGTTAATTACCACTTTTTGAAAGGAGTTGAGAAAGGCATGTACGCTGTCAACAGCATTCAAGCTAAGGACAAATAAACATTTCACATTAGACCGAGGGTTCTGAGTTTGAGTCTTACGTGCAGGGTCGTGGATGGACATTACTAAGGAGTTTCATACTAGGATGACACAGCCGTCAAATGCTTCCAAGTTTTCAGTGGTGGCCTACATTGATCGGCTCATAATTTCAATAAGATAATAAAAAAATGTCAACATTTGAGTGAATGACAGGGGCCATGTCTTAAACTGTTCAGACGTAATTGCACATAATTTTATCATAAGGGCTTTATAGTGTAGTATAATATTCATTTGTAGAGTGTTATCCATTTTCATCATAAACTGCATAAACAATTACGATTTCATAGTTGAAATCATGAGTCAATTGAAGCTAGATCACCATGGGAAACCTGGAAGCACTGGACGGCCGTTTCGTCCTATTATGGGACTCCGCAGCAGTGCACGTCCACGATCCCGCATTTCACTGCAATACCCAATGAATCATTTAATTCATTCATGTAGTCTTGTGATTCAATGTAATCATACAATGATTCATGTAATGTGTGTGTGTACAATTTCACACAGATATTACGTTAATGTCACCAGTTTTTATTCACTGGTCGAATGAGATGCTAATGACAGATAGATAATATAAAAGTCATGTTAAATAAAGAATCGATGTATTTTCAATTGTGAGATGGTACATTTGTACCTCAAGTGGATGATTTCGATGGAGTTCTGTTCTTTGAACTTGATGGTTTGGTCGTTGAGCTTTCATCGTCCTTCTGAACGACATCATCAGCACAAAGTTCGGGTGGAAGTGAAGTGTTTGAATTTCACCACATGTGGTTCACAGCCTGTCCTGAAGACTCCGAGGTGTCGTTCAGAAGGACGATGAAAGCTCCACGATCAAACCATCCAGTCCAAAGATTAAAACTCCATCAAAATTTCCAATGGTCTCAGGCAGGGTAACTCATATTAGCTGGCATATAAAGGTCAACTGCTTAGCCTTGCATAGGTCAATCTATCTGTCTTGGTAACTTACTGATCACGAACAAACGAAAAATTGTCTAAACATCAATAATGCATCAATTCATACTCAACTATAGGCAGTTAAACTTGATTATTTCTATGTTGTATGTGATGTACACTTATTACAAAAGTGTTATTGCATAGTTATTGCGAACTCATTGAATACTTGTTGACATCTATGGTGAAAATTATTATTAAGTGTGATATCCAATCGCAAAGCTCATTACTACCTATCATGACGGTAACACTCCATACACAGCAGGTCACCCTCAATGGTCCTTGTAGAACAGTCAAGATGAATGAATGTGTTGCATCTCGAACGTCTAACCAATAAACCAGATCCGTTTTCAGTAACTGGCATGCTTTCGAACTGATATGACTACGTATTTCCCTAAATTCAGTGCCGCTGTTGAACATGACCTTTCAAGACACCTTTTTTCTTACTTGATGTCATCCAACATGCAGCTATTAGCTACTCTTTGAAAATCGATGGATTGCACAACACAACACAACACATCTACGATTGATGTCGTACATTTTAATTGTTCCTACATTAAAAAAATTACTCTTGGTCTGAACACTATTGTCCATGTTTGTATGAGAGACGTTATATTGTATAGTAAGTTGACGTTTATTTTTCAGTGTTTTCATGTATATTAGACGAAGAAAAATTTGAAACGTTTCAATGGAGATATTCTATAAGTAAGTTAGACATGGTGAACGTTTCGCATAACGATTTTGTAACTATGGAACTTACTTTTTCCAAACGTATTCGATAAATGACTTTTTTTTGAAATCATGGTATCAAAATAAACCAACTATAAGGTTTAAAAATAGTTCATAGTTTTACTTCTAGGTTTCAGGTGGTTAAAGAGAATCTTTAGCACAAATGAACTTTAAGTAAGAATATGATCAATACACAACCAGAATTCTTTAGGAACCGTGTAAAGCTACTGACCAGTCCAATTATAATTGTGATCATTATCAACAACCAGTGGGCGGATAATATCAGCAACAGCCTACTGTACGAGAGGACAAACCAGCTTCCAGCTGAAGAGGAAATTAGAAAAAGACGTTGGAAGTGGATCGGACATACATTAAGGAAATCACCAAACTGCATCACGAAGCAAGCGCTTACTTGGAATCCCGAAGGGAAGTGCAAAAGAGGAAGGCCAGGAAACACAATACGTCGGGAAAAAGAAGCAGATATGAAAAGGATGTATAACAACTGGATCGAACTGGGAAAGATTGCTCAGGACAGGGTTGAATGGAGAATGATGGTGTGTGGCCTCTGCTCCTCCATGAGGGGTAACAGGCGTAGGTACGTAAGTAAGTAAGTATCAAAGGATATGTACATCCTTTCAAATACTACTTTTTATGCAGTTTTGATCTTAAATGAATAATATGTCTGGAAGAAAAACATTCATTATTCGATTATAATTAATGCATATTTATCAGAAGGGGTTTTTGTGGAGATTTAGTATTTTCATAGTTGAAAGCGTGAATCAATTGAAGCTAGACCACCATGGAAAACCTAAAAGCACTGGACGGCCTTTTCGTCCTATCATGGGTCTACTCAGTATTGCTCATCCCCGATCCCTCACTCGCGAGATTCGAACCCAGGACCTACCAGTCTCGAGCCAGAGCACTTAACCGGTAGACCACTGAGCCGGCAGGCATCCGATGGTGTTAATGTCAAACCAACCAATCAACGTAGTTTGAGCAACCGTCCACCAATTGTCTTCAGTGAGTTGTTATCTCATAACGGACATGGTTGAACTCCACTGGTCACTGCTTCACACTAGAACTCTATGATAATAATGAAGATGAAATATAACTTATTAATAAAATGGGTTAAAGTATATATGGATACATGTAATCGCTAAATTGATCACTTGTCAATAACACTATCATTCTAGACGACTGAACGACTGAGATGACTTCACATCAGTTCAATTGTAAAAAACATTACAAAATAAAATATCACAGTTGATACGTTGAAACTTCTCTTGGTTCGTAGATTTGTGTATTCATATCAAAGAATTCAGAACACATTTGACAACGAATAAGTGATCGGAACATAAAAGAACAACGTTTTGCCCAAATTCGTATTCCAATTTTAGTTTGGACCGTTGAAGCTGACTGACTGACGTTGAGATCCAGAAAAAACTGATCTCTTTATCTGAGATTGATAACCGCAATATTATGATCTAATCCAATCGTTTAAATGTACAAGAACATCTCTGAAATTGGCTTTTGGAGCGTTTCATACAAAAAATCTATTATTAGACCAATTGATCATGGTTTGAGATATATATTGAATGAAAGTCAAATAGGGGTAGGTATCACAATTGATTGATCATTGGATAGTGATTAATGTCATGCTATCGATCAAGTTGCAATGTGGCCACTAGTCTAGGTGGCTTGACACTGTGTGCATTATGTTGAGATCATTTCATAATAATAAAATGAATCGATCAAATATTCTGAAACCAATACTACTTTTCTCCCTTATTTCTTCTAAGATTTCTTAACGACTGTATTCATCATCATCATCATCATCATCATCATAATCTTTTTTACCTTGATGTCTATTTACAGTTACACGATGAACCAATGTAAGTATAATCCCATCAAACGTGTCCACAATAAATCTTTATGCCCAAGTGGATAGACAATGACTGTAGTAATTTAATTATTGAAATGTCTTGAAAGCATACATTTACAATTTTCAACTCTTCAATGAATGTAGCTTATTAAGGGTAAAACCGAAACCAAGAATCACAATCCGAATGAGAAGCTTATCAATTTAAGTATATGTGAATTGGCTTCTATTGGTTGATTGAATCTTATTATTTCAATAAATCACATTGAATCTGTTTGACGGAATTGTGGATGCACATCCCTGATAAAGCTGGTATAAGACGTAGGGAGATATCTTTCTCATGTAGGTAATAAAATCGTGAAATAATGAATCCGGCAATTGCTATTCGGATCAAAAAGCCAGAGCTCTGCATCCAAAAGAAATATGTACAGCCGCTCCTTTTACCCTGGCCAACTTCAGGGTCAATTTGTTAATAATCAATTTTGTAATATGGTGACATTAATTTGATTAATGTTCATTTCTATATCTCAAACTTAGTTTATCTACACATCTTATCGGTTGACATTAGAATCACGGCTCGTATTATCCCCTACCACCCTTGTTTTCGAAAATGAAGGATTTGAAAAATATTTAGCAATTGGTGATTGGTGAATTTGTTTTCGAAAGTGTGTGCTCAAGTGCAAATGAACAAAAATTTTGTCATCTGTAATAATTTTTTTTAATTGGTTGTAAATGGTGCAGCTTTGTAATCTGATTCGTTCAAATCGTACTAGAATAAAGTACTTTTATTGAATGCAAGAATTGACTTTTTGTACATTCGATTATTATTTACAATAATGAACTAATTTTGGCACTGTGTCCATCTGAGTTTTGTAAAAAATTTTAACTTCAAAAATAAACAAAAACACAAATCCTTTTCATTATCCTGCTATACTGCTGTTAGTGAATGTATATCGGGATAACTTCTTTTTTTATGAAGTAGAAATGCAACTAAAGTTATCAGTTATCGTCGTGACAAGAGTAGTAATAATAATGTGTAGATCATTGAAAGTTAATTTTTGAAAAAAGTGACAGTTGTTATTAATAGTTGATAATGGTGATTATTGAATTTGCAAAGGGTAGTCTCAAATGTTTAATACACAATTAGTGAACACATTTTCATTTAAGTATTCCCATAAGTTAATTTAACACATAGTTCGCTCATTTAATAAACGTTATATTCATGTAAATGATGAAGAGAAAGTGAATGGGGGCATGCCGAAGTCACGTTAACTGTAAAAGATGTGTAAATGAAGCAACTTTTTACGCTATCTGAAATTAGTAAATAATGTTTAAGAAAAAAGCAAATCTTTATAATTCAGTTATTTTACAAACCGTTATTCTTAATACCAAAAAATGATTGATCATTTTAGCTTTGAAAAGGGTGTGTCGAAAATGAACGCAATATCAAGGTTATCAAGGTTTCTTTGTAAATCCATTAAAAGCATAAAATATTTTTGATCTGTACATTCTTTGTAGTTGAACACTTATTAATGATCACCGAAAATACGTGTCAGTGTTGTACTCAGTCATGTAATACGGTAATTGTATTTGTGAGATGGGCATAACATATTTTGGGCAGGTAATGTTAACAGCCAATGGTTTTTAAGTGCACAGCCTTTCAAAATAATGATCGGAATTATTTATTGTCATTTGTAAATAACATTGTAAACGTTAATTAATTAGAAAGACTGGAATTATATTTCCAAGTCCAACAGTTCCCTTTGTTAAACATACTGGACGAACAATGAAAAACTGTATGTACATTTTCCGTCACAAAGGGATAATAATTACTCCTCTTATATTGTCAAACACTAAATCGCTGAATGTTGAAAAAAGTTACGTTTTATTTGACAACCATATGTGTAATATAGGTTAAATGCAGTGTCAATGAACAAGCCTATGTCTAACGAAATAAATTTCTATTTCAATGATATGACTTAATGTGAATAAGGTCAATTGTATCAAGTAACCTATTATGTATTCAGAATATCGTATTTTCAATCTGTTAAGTTAAACTGTACATTTATTTATCAGACATCTAAATGACATTTATCAATGTATCGAATTTTTGCAATGCAGTGATAAATCTCATAAGAAACATTCTTATTACATTTCGTATGTTCCATTATTATTATTATTATTAATGACTTGTTAGACATGTAAGTCTTCATTATATGACGTTGTTTTCTGTACGGAGTCGTTTACTAAAACCTTAAATTTGAAAAACCTTAAAAGCTGTTGACAAAATAATAAATTGATCGATGTTCACTTTATTATTATTAATCTAGAAAAAGTGATTTTACATCTTCATTATTACGGAATTGTGATGACCGATCAGTGTCTGTTCACTTGACCTTCCCAGTACAAATTATCTTGTTGTACTAGTGAACTGATCTTAGTACAATCGTCTACCGTAGCTAAGTGAAAAGAGATTGGAATGATCGTACACATCTTTGCATATACTTTTGTTGCCAGATTAGTGTTCATTACATGACGTTGTTTTCTGTACGGAATCGTTTACTGAAACCTTAAATTTGAAAAACCTGAAAAGCTGTTGGCAAAGTAATAAAGTGAGCGATGATCATTATTAATCTACAGCTTCATTACTATGGAATTGTGATGACCGATAAGGGTCTGTTCACTTGACCTTAGCAATAGAAATTATCTTGTTGTACTAGTGAACTGATCTTACTACATTTCTCTACTGTACCTATTAACCAAATCGTATGAATGTAAAATGAATTATTGATGGTTTCATGACTCCTCCTTAAAATGGAAACAAGAAATTCAAACGAAATTTAAATCAAATTGTGGGTGGCCCTGAAAAGGGCCTTTACTCGGTCTCTACACAGCTCCTTAGGTCCTGATCAATGACTCCACTATGAGTACGTGACAGCGCCGCACATGGGACAGTTGAACCCAGGTGATACTTCTGTTGGGTCGTAGGCACAGAACGAACGAAACATAGCGTTGCATGGACATTGCTTACCAGGAAGGTTGGCCTGTGAGAACACTTTGTAACGCATATTGAAAATATCTTGAGCCGTAAGACGTTTCCCATATGATTGGTACGCGTAGTGTATCACATTGAATGCTGATGTTCCAGATATCAGTAGTGGCTTCACTGTTTCCAATTCCGCCCCACGAACAACAGTCCAATAACCTTCAAGAAACTTACAAAAGATGAAGACCGGACATTGTGTGTCCATTGAAGTCCTCAATGAACAATATAATAACACTAATCAAATTACCTCCTTCGTGTAATCGGCTGCGAAGAACCGCTTGGTGTTTTATAGCTCTTTCTCCAACATACAAATTTAATATACGAATTCTGATCTCCATGGAAATGAGAATCTCTCACCGCATAATGGCAGTACGTTGCTATTTCATAAGTCCTAATAGCGCTCCTTAACGCTTCCAGTGATGGAAAATTATCTATATCGATAAGTACAGAGCTTTTATACGAATTTCAAGAATTACATAACCAATTATAACGCATTTACAACTAGGAATTTCATTGGACGAAACGGATTGAAAAAAATTGGAAAATGGGATGAAAATTTTTTGATTAAGGGGACCAAAAATATTTATTAAAAAAAAATCGACGTGATCCTAATGTTACTCGTGTTGTCAAGTGCAAATGAATAAACCTTTTTGTCACCTGTAATATTTTTTTTAATTGGTTGTAAATGGTGCAGCTTTGTAATTTGATTCGTTCAAATCGAACTAGAATAAACTACTTTTATTGGATGTAAGAATTGACATTTTTACATCCGATTATTATTTACAATAATGAACGATGGTTGAAAGCGTGAGTCAATTGAAGCTAGACCACCATGGAAAACCTGGAAACACTAGACGGTCGTTTCGTCCTACTATGGGACTCCTCAGCAGTGCGCATCAACGAACCTGCTCTCGCGAGATTCGAACTCAGGACCTACTAGTCTCGTGCCGAAGCCTTTAACCGATAGACCACTGAGCCGGCATCCAGTGGTGTTAATGTCTAACTTCAACCAATCCACGATTTTGAGCGACCGTTCACCAATTGTCTTCAGTGAGCTGATATCTTTACAACAAACCTGGTAGAACCCCACTGGCCACTGCTTCCCACTAGAACTCAAGGAAATATCTCTTGAGGTCAGTCACTAGTGAGCATATGATTTCAACTGTGAAAATACTAAATTCTCCACAAAACCCCCTCTGAACTATAAATGTTCTTAACAAGTATATTATATGTGTGATCAGATTGTTTGAAATATATTGCGCTAATATCTCATCAAATAGTTCTGATAATCTTCATCTTCTCATTACATTATCGAAATGTAAAATATACTTTCCTCTCTTGATAAGCAAATATGGTTAGTGGCTAGCAGTGGAATCCAGGACATGCGTTTCCTCCTATTTGGGACTCGTCAGCTGGATGTACCTGCGTCTCAGAGTTGATGTTCACTCTGGGACTCGAACCCAGTACCCTCGCGCGTCCTTGATTTCACTGCTAGCCACTAACCATCTTTGCTTATCATGCTTGTGAATCAAGGCTATATCGAGGCAATCTGTTAACAAAAGTGTATATGTAAAATAAATTGTTGATACATTTTTGCATGAACAATCAATGAAAAGAGATTCAGTGATTATTGATTTCTGATCGTTCTTGTGTAAGCAATCAATTTTCTCTTAAAGAAGGTAATGTTACCATGAATAATTAGAAAGGAAGAATGAATTACTTGTTCATTGACATACAAATATATGTGATGTAGTACAGTGAAGATACAAAGCATCAACATTGATAAGCATCGTAATGGGTGGTTGTTCAAATCCATGATGAAATTCTTTGAAATGAAGAGTCACTATATCTGCTTAGCCAATTGTAAATGTTTTCAGATGGATTCGACCATATCATTTAATTAATATTTACTAATTCACTAAATATAAGAATATAAAGTATACTTAAAACATTTTTAAGTAGTATATTTATCTCAAACTAAAATCTCTGTTTCGGATAAAATGGAATTGACTTTGATGTTATATAGGCAAGTTGAGATTTTTAGTAATTTTTATATATAGTCGAAATCATGAGTCAAATGAAGTTAGACCACCATATAAAACCTTGAACCACTGGACTGCCGTTTCATCTAATTGTGGGACCCCCCAGAAGTGTGCATCCACGATTCCGCAGCGCGAGATTCTATCCCAGGACCTACCAGTATCATGCGCGATCACTTAACCGATAGACCACTGAGCTGGTTGACATTCAACGCTGTTAATGTAAAACTTCAATCAATCAACTAAGTTAGGCAACAATTTCACCAATGTCTTCAGTATGTTGATATCTCACAACAGTGCCTCCCGATTTTCCATGGTTGTCTAGCTTCAATTGACTCACGATTTCAACTATATATTAAAAAGCATAGTTGATTTAGTTCCTTTTTTAGTAAATTTACACTTTATTGATGGTGTATATGTATAGCGGAGTGTCAAAACATGAATGTCAAAACCTGTTTTATTATTAAATATAGTTGAACCACTGGTAATCTCTACTTCTAAATACATGTTAACTGAGTACTTGTAAAGTTATGAGTTCTTTATGATCAATAGACGGAAACTCGATCGTTTATGCAACCGGTTTTACTCAGAATAATTGATTGTAACTGAATATCAACATTAGATTATTACACTTTTCATTTATTAATTAGTGTAGATAAATAAACAAACTGGTTAACATTTTTTAGCGAGTTAGTTTTTCTACTTCATAGGGTCGCCTACCTCATGCCCAACCCTCCTTCTTTATCCTGGCTTGAGACCGGCATGAAGTCTAGAAGAGCTACAGGCGGAGGATATCACCGAACTGCATCACGAGGCAATCCCCAACTTGGAATCCGGAAAGGAAGCGGAAAAGAGGAAGGTCAAAGAACACATTACGCCGGGAAATAGAAGCAGATATGAAAAGGATAAATGACAACTGGGAACAACTGGAAAGGTTTACCCAGGACAGGTTTGGATGGAGTATGATGGTCGGCGGCCTATGCTCCTCGATGAGGAGAAACAGGCATAAGTAAGTAAAGTAAAGTAAATAAACAGACAGATAAATTAGCTCGGAAACAGTTTGATTTGTGCAACCAAAGTTAAAGCAATGTTGAAACGATAAACCAAAGGTCAATAGACGTTGCTATCAATAACCGATAGCATATCTGATACATACTCACACCAAAAACGTATATTCGGACTAATAGTTTGTGTGAGTTATACAAAAAGATCGCATAATTTTCTGTATCAGTTCAATCTTATCTGTTATAAAGACTTCGTAGTCATTGACACCCATACTTAATTTTTGTATTTCGAAAGTCTTATCTTGAATGCATCTACTACTTATCAATACTGATTGAATGTGTATATCAAAAAATCTGATTAATGGATAATGAAGTTTCAATCAGTTTTTTTTGAGTGTACAGTCATCATCCACTTTCTTACTTTCTTAAATGAAATCCCATGAATCTGATAATATGGTTCGTTTAACAATTCACCTGTACATCATTATAATGAACCTGATTATATGAATTCTGTTCAGGCTTTCAAGTTACAGTGGTACTGGGTTCGAGTCCCAGAGTGAACATCAACTCTGAGGTGTAGGTACATCCAGCTGACGAGTCTCAAATAGGACGAAACGCGCGTCCTAGATTCCACTGCTAGCCACTATCCATATTTGCTTATAATGTTTATGAATTAAGGCAATATCGAGGCAACACGCACAGTATGCGCATATGCCAATTAGAGACAGATCAATTGCAGTCCTAAATAACAATGTAAAGATACAAGTATACAACACCATGTGAATCTAACTTCTTATTGTTCCAAATAAAGCTTTATTTGAATTTTTCGGAAAACTACGGGCTATTTCATCAGTCGCGGCCTGAATAGCTCAGTGTTAACGTCTCTGACTGTGAAGCTGAGTGACACAAGATTGAATCCGTCAGGGAGCACCAGTTCCCCCAAGATTACAGGTACACCTTGCTGACAAGTGCCAAGCAGCACGAAACCCGTGTCCAGGGTTTCGTGTTGACCACTCCCAACCACCTTCTTATCTATTTCAACATAATTTGTTATCCTATTGTCACAATAATTATAAATTTTCAATTATTGTATTTGATTATTTCCAAAACTAAACAAGCCACAGAAACAGAGTTACATTGGCTGTCATATTCCTGATATCTCGATGTCAATATACATGTAGTATTTGTATTTTGTTAAGAAAATAGAGTTACATATACAGATGAACATGAAAGATGATGACCTTGGTACTAGACTAAACAACCTACTCTTTTGAACTCATTCACACTTGAACTTCATTTACTACATATTCATTAAATCAGTTAGTTTGTTTCACGGAAATATAAGTGTGATTGTTAGATTTAGCATTGGGTATTTTATGTGAATCATTTCGAATAAAATGAATCAATTTTGTCAACGATCAGCCCCCAAATGCCCTGGTACAGCTGAAAGTTGGGAGAGTACGCTCTCCCTCTTGAAATGCTCCTACATGGCCACGCGGATACAGTCCCTGCCGGGAAAGTCCTACTCACTGCCTTCTCGTGGAGAAGGTGCTGTTTACGAAATTGAGAGGACGAAAAGCGAATGTCCTGTGCTTTAACCGGGTTGGTGGACACAGAACATCCACTTAGGAGAGTTGGAAAACCCTCATTTCAAATCAATGGTTCATTATCCTGAGGGAACAAATGGAGTATGAATCAATCTTTGGTCATCGGCTACCATGGAACTGCATCTCCTCACGATGCTCTACTGCCTTGTGGGTTAGACATTTAGGTCAAAGGCATTGGGTGTGACCTCCTAAGAAAACCACCTGTTTCGGTTTGGGTACCCGTGCAGTGTCGCATCCCCCGCACAAATCAAATGAGATTTTTGTGGGGCATATGTATCTGGTGCCTTTTTGTACCAATATTTATGTGTTTAAATAAATTAATTAATTAACGATCATCAATAATCGAGATGTTTTACCTATTTTTTTCTATAATCCTGAGATGAGTTAAGTACAAACAAGTGCTTACTCGTTTTTAGGTCTA
Source organism: Schistosoma mansoni (assembly GCF_000237925.1). NCBI lineage: Eukaryota > Metazoa > Platyhelminthes > Trematoda > Strigeidida > Schistosomatidae > Schistosoma > Schistosoma mansoni. The sequence continues at coordinate 798,310 of NW_017386038.1, read as the reverse complement.
CTATCTAGAAATACTCGTAACAAAATTAGGACTTATGATTAATTAAGGAATTGATTGGCTGAAGAAGGACTTCATTAGCTATATTAAATTAGAAAAACTTATACTTGGTATTCCTTCACCGATTCATCTTCACAAGATTGAAGGTTTTTCTTGTATGAAGATAAATATTTTCCATATTATTTTACCACTGAAGTAGTTAATCATGAATTAGAGAACAATAGTCAAGATAAATGTCTCACATGTTCAGATTTACCAAAAATCTTTCGATCATGAAAAGTGATGAAATATGTTCCACAAGAAACTTCCACTATTTGGATCATAGAACATTTCATAACTAATTAGCATTAACATATTTACATTGAGTGTCAAATAGTACAATCATAAAATGTGTTCTTCATTACAACGTACGAGTAAACTGTGTTCATAATTCAACCCATTCTGCTTAAAAGCTGACGATTTTCACACTACTCCTTATCAAATAATAAAGGAACTCAAAAAGTTATTTACGAGTATTATTGTAGTGAATGCTACTAATGTTGACAGATATAAGTAGTATCTAGCCCCAGTCGAAAACAGAATGCCTGACAGCAAAAGATTGCAATTAAGAGAACAGGAAGGTAATCTGAGAGCAATCAAAATTACAATAGAATTAGAAGAATAATGGTACTCTGTAATTATACTTCAAACAGCAAGTTGGTTCTCTTCATCGAATCTTCATTCTCTACATCTTTGAGTTTTTTTTCGTCACGCATAATGTTTTTTCAAACATGGAGCATCTCTTCTTTAGAGATTAAATTATAAATAGCAAAAATTATGATACATGTAATCTATCTATTCGACTTCATGTAGACAATGTCATAATGATGTCATTATTATAGATGTGAGGTGGTAAATGATGGTTCAAAATCACTTAAATATATGAGACAATAAGAAAGATGGTAATTCTGGGTAAATATTGGATTAGTGTGTGTTATATAAGAATAAGTCGGTAATGTTATCATTGACATAAATCACCTTTTACTTTTTGAGCAAACTCAACAGATAAGTCATCCACATGGAATTAAAGCAAGTATGTTTAATAAGAGACCTGATTTCTGCATTATTCCAAACAGAGCAAGAAGGGAAACGTCTGGAGAATAAAATGAATTCATTCTATTCATCTTTTCTCATAAGGAGCATGGAACCTTCAGTTAAAATTATTAATTTAGCTTTTAACAAACGTATACCTCACTCTCATTTGTGAAGTTAATATACATATTTAAAGCAGAACCCAAATCACAGTAATACAGAGAATAGGGATACAAAGTGTATAAACAAACCTGGCTGAGATCTATGTGTATTTATATGTTGAAAAATATATATAGGAAAGTAGAACAAGTGTTTTCGTTACCCGCAGTCGTAATCAAAATTGGAAGGGGTTATGTAAGGTTATTGAATGATTCGGTAATCGCTCAATATGGTAAAACAAACACTTCACTTCTACCTGACGTTTGTGTTGATGATATCGTTCAGAAGGATGATGGAAGCTCCACGACCAAATCATCCAGCTCAGAGAACAAACCTACATCGAAAACAAACAAATACGTGAACATCATTATTGTGTAAGAGATGAGTATCAGATGACGACAACATAATAACAATGAAATTAAACTTTTAGGGATACGATTGAAAAAATGATTTAAAAATTAAAGTTACTTGGGATTAATAAATCACCATGATAGATGTAAGCATGTCATACTTTCCTGATATAAACACAGCTCAGGTGAGGTCAGAAATGTCAATGACAATAACGACTGAATAATACAGTAAGACTGGTGATCTTTGAATGTAGAGTAGTAATTAATGCAACTAAAATAAATAATGTTTCTATTTTCATCAGAAAGGGTTTTGTGAAAATTCTAGTGTTTTAATGTTTAAATTTATGAGTTAATTAAAGTTAGACTGCTATGGAAAACCTGGATGCACTGGACGGCCGTTTCGTCCTAGTATGGGACTTCTCAGTAGTGCACATCCACGATTACGTCCTCTTTATTCGAAGCCAGGAACTATCTGTCTGGCACGTGAACGCTTAAACACTAAAGCACTAAGCTGGCACCCTGCAGTGACAATGTCTCGCCTCAACTAATCCACGAAACTGCACCACCGTTTATTTTTACTAACTTTCATGAAGTTCATCGATTACTAGTTAGTCCATTTTTTAAAATGCATTCTGTTGAACAAATGACTGGTTCAATAAAAGAATGTTTTTCTTCTCTTTGCAATAATGATGTATGACATGTACAATGACAACATGAAACTACAAAACGTATTATCAAAAGAATAATATAAACAAACGTACAAAATTGTGATAATGAATTATATGACCGCGCTTCTTTGTCAATTATGACATCAGTTTGAATGGTATGCAAATCTAGTGCTTTAAGAAAGATTAGTTGCAACCAACCAGGAGTAACCTAAGAGGTTGTTCAATAATGATATGAAAGTGTTAGGACGATATATTTTTAAAACAACGTAAAACTAGTAACAGTAATTCATTCATTATGATTCGATCGTCTGTAGTGAACGTGGATACAAATGGATACAATCGAATGTATTTGAACACGATGATACAGAACATTTCAGTAAAATTTGAGAATCGTACAGTATCTACTTTATTTGTAAAATATTGATCAATTGTCTCAGACTTCACTGTTTCATCATTTCCACACCAGTTATTCTCTGTTCTCTATCATTTTACTTCGATCTTCTTAACCTTCTTCTGCCGGGTATTTCACTTTTGATTGATAATATATACTACTTATATCTGTCTATATCAGTAGTACACACTACAAGATTAGTCAAATAAAATTGTTTTTGAGCTTAAAAGTATATGGTTATAGTTTCTGTCAAATGCAACAAAAGCTTTGGATAAACTATGCAGTTAATTAGATCATACTTGCTCATAACTCAAATAACTCTGTTTTTGTCAAGTTTACGTTTACTCCCTCATAAACAATGAGTTTATTACTATGAACATGAGTGTTTAATTTATCATTATCATAAATGGTGCATATTTTGTGTCCATAATATAATCTGTTCCAATGAAGCCATTGAAAAGGTTGGATACATTCAAACATTTATTAATGATTATTGAAGAATTTTATTTTTGTTTTTTTCAATGTATCACCATGTATGTTGCCATGGTTCATTCAAAGTAGTATAGATGAATGATTTGAATTTAAGTATTATAATCCATTTATGGACAAAATTGTAGCCTTTCAAGTACATTGTATTTGTAAAGTTTGGTGAATATATGTCATGCAAAAAAGGCACATTTATTGGAACTAAATGTTGGTGATAATCTGGCATGAAGATGTTGCCTGGATATAATTTAGTTCATTCAATTCACAAGTCATATATATAAATATAGAAACAAGTCAACATATTCCAATCACTGTACAATGAGTTTCCATGTTGCATTATTTATGATTTTAGCTTTATGCTTTCAGATTTCAGATGTTGGTAAGTAATCCATAAGATGTTTGTACTTTTTTTATTTGAGTATGCATCATGTACTAATAGTAGTGTATTTGATATTCAAGCAACGTCGCTGTTAATCTTGTAACGAGTCTCTCATCTGAAGTGTAGTCCATCAAAATTGAAAGTACTAGCCCTCATTGTGCCTTGAAATACTGAATATACAGTAAAGAATTATCTTCAGACTGGAAGAACTAAATCTTTTGATTGGATTCGTCGCAATTTCACTGATGTACATAATCATATAAGATTTGAAATATCCTATTAATCAATTAATACTTATGTAAAATAATGTAGTTTTGGTGATGAATGTGATTGATTTGTCATGTAATTATTATCAAATATTTACTACAAAGGAGAATTATAAGCAAAGATGGATGGTGCCTAGCAGTGGAATCCAGTTTGACGAGCGTTTCGTCCCATTGGAGACTTGTCAGCTGAATGTACCTGAATCACTTTGCTTGTGCAATAGGGTGAAGATTGAATTCACTTGTTTGTTTGAATCTTTCCATTGATACTTAGGATTGCAACTGTTCATTCCCTAGTTCCAAAGTGAACAACAACTGTGAGATGCAGGTACATCCAGCTGACGAGTCCAAAATGGGACGAAACGTGCGTCCTGGATTGCACTGCTAGACACTATACATCTTTCCTTATAATGATTGGGAATTAAGACAATATCGAGGCAATCCACACAGTATGCACATATTCCAATAAGAGACTGACCAGCTGCAGTCCTAAGTATCAATGGCAAGACTTAAACGAACAATACTAAATGAAAGTAGAATTATGTTATTCCTTTTTATAAAACTTCCATTACTATAGACGTTGTGATATCACATTTGTCTCTTCCTTATAAAAGATTTTCATTTACATTTAATATAAAGCAATCGCTATGTAAGTTCTCTGCTTTTTGTCCATTCGGTTTTAAAATTCATTTGTTCAGTGACTGAATTATTTAGTACAGAATACACAATACTAATTAGGCAGGTCACTGAGGTGGAAGTGTTGCATTATTAGTCTAGTATTGTAGTATTGATTGAATTCCATCAATAATGCTGCAATATAGACACAAGTTAGACTGGCTTGACATCATGTTCACTGTGTATCACTGTTAGGTAATTAAATGAAATTTAAGGTAAACCCTGGAGCAGCATTTCGTAATATTTTATATTCGTCAAAGTATTCGTAGTCTCAAGGGAACTGAGGTCCTCATTTTCACTCAAATTCCTGTCACTCGATTTTATATTCCGTGACTAATCTGAGGCTGTTCTGGTAGTAATTGGCCTCATATAAATTCAAAATATCTACAATTGAGTAGTCAATAAGTTGACACTAATGCTACGGGTAGATAACGAGAGTTTGAACACTATAAAGAACAACATTTGTTTCATAATTAGATGTTCGGTTTTTGTCGAGCCTCAAAAGCACGAGATTCGGATCGAGGATTTTTGTTCAGACATACTTAACAACTAGGCAAAGTACAGAAGTCACTCTTACTCTGTTTTCTTACTGTTTATTCGAAGTTAGATACTTTTGAAAAGATGTGTGTTAATTAAAGTCCACTCAACAGTAAAAAGTATATTGTAATTTCATGTTCTTATCAGTAGAATATCCACACATTCAGTTGATCAACCAGAAATAAGCAAAATAAAGTGTTGCGCTAACATGCATTAGCTCGATTCGGCATCCTTTTAACTACCGTACTCTTTACAGAGACACTACCATATCCCTTCTTCAAATATTCGTTTCAACTTGCATGATGGTCAACATACCCCATATATTCACAGATTGATTAGCTAAGGAATTATGTGTGATTCTTGTGTGAAAGATAATTTTGCTAACGACAAACTTTATCCTGATAGGCAAATTATTATTTTTTCGAACATTCACGGTATCAATTTGTTCCACCGAAGACTTTTATTGGACACTCTGTTTTTCTTAAACTCAATAAAATGACCGAAGTGACTCTGTGATAGAAATACCGTAATAACAATAGTCACCTTTATTGAGAACAATGTGAACATTCATTCTGTTTAGTGTAATGTTTAGTTTCCTTAAGTTCGCTTGTATCAGTCTCATTCTAAACATATCATTTTGAATAGTAATACAGATATGGTCAGTTAGTCAGTCACAACGTAGAACTTCGTACGTACGTACATCAGTCCGAGTTGCCATACCACAGATATGGTAATATACGTAAAATGAAGTAGTGTGAACTCAACTGTATTTTCAGTTGAATGTAAAGTCTCTTATGACCATAGCAATGATTTCTCAATAGTAATATATAAACATTGTGGAATTTTTTTAAAAAATTTAGCTGAATGTATTTGGAGTGTAAGTAAGTGCCTAACTGAACAATGAACAAATAAATCATTCAAAGTCAATTTATTTGCCAACTGGTTATATATGAGAAGGAAGTTTTGATTTTGATGGATACAGTTTTGGCAGTCAAAACAAACTGATGTGCGAAAACTTTATATTAGAACTATTTTAATTGAAGACGGATGGTTGTGTGAAACAATCTGGATAAGGAATAAAAGCTGAAGATTAATGGTTACAAAACATTCATCCAAACTCCAAACCAGTTACTTTATGTTTGAGTGAAATAGGTTTTAAAGTTGCTTCAAAACAGCTGATTTATGAGTTCCAGGGAAGGTAGCTTCTCGCTTATCTACTACAGTATTCGAAAAATATATTGTTACCATAGTATTTTCACCATTGATCATACGAATACAGTAATCATCATTATTGGCTTGTGCTTTCAGTATCATAACTGTTAACCATCAAAGAGAAGTGAATACATACCCATATTCAAATATATTAACAATCTTCATAAGTTGATCAATTTCAGATCCTACTATGCACAAACATCAGCCTCCTGATACCCTCATACTCGTTGTAAGAGCTTGTGAGTTACTGGACTGAGGAGATCAGTCCGTGAAGGGTTTTTTTGAAGTGTCAAGTGAAAGGTTTCGAGTTTCAGTGCATAGGTAAACAAAAGCAGTTGCACCCGTTGACGTATCTGGAAACTGAATGTGTCAGCATCGGATCACAAGACATAATATGCATATTGACTTAATCTGAAAATTGATGTTGTATAACAGCAACACGGTAAACTTTCATGAAATGATCAGAAAATAATATATAGAACTTGTGCTTAACTAATCAGTATAAATATAATATATACAAGCTTATTTAGAAACTTTTCCTTATCCAATGAAAAGTCATGTACTATTTTTTGTGTAATTCACTATTTTAGCACTCAAAATAGCGGCATTTCGGTAAGTGTACTTAACAAGAATATGGATGATTTCCCATAATCATCTATACCTTCTATTAATTGATGTTATGACTGAGGTTATTTTCCTCCTGATGGTGTGTTTAAGCAATGAAAATTCGACTTAATAATAACTGGACTTTACCAGTTGATCATCATTTCTAGGTTTCTTAACTCAAGGGATGACAAAATAGCGTTCAAAAAATGTGTAATGAGTTCGAATTTTTGGGTAATTATGGTTTACTTTAACAAACATATCAGCAGAAGAATAAGATAAAAAGTGTCTACGTTTTTCCTTCAAGTTACTTTATGATTTCCAATTATGAATGTACAATATTTGAGTATAGTCAATTTTTGGCCTCGCAACTACTGTATTTTATGCATACGAAATACCACATTAAATCCAATATTATTCTACTGGAAAATCCTGTTCTTAGTTAGGAAATATCTATGAAGTATTAGGGAGTTAATTAAACTAACAAACTATCTTAGTTGGATAGTATTGTATAATTTGCGAATATCGATAATATCAATACCGAGATTCAGCGAAATCCATTCAGCCATTCAAAAGTTATTGAAATAGAATAGTTGCGCACTACACCTGGTTTTGCTATAGAATTTGGCCGTAGGAATTTCCCCAGTCACATTTTCCTTCATAACTTTTAAACGGATTAATCTTTTTTAATTGGGTTTCCTTTTTGTTACTTATTTTAGGCCCTAACTCTGCTTCAGACTGGGCTATTTCACTTACTAACCTACATTTGTGTTGTATGTATTATAAGCTATATAACCATGTCGAGCTGAAGATCTTATGTGAGACTGGAGGTTAGCCATTGACATTGTGGATGGTTCGGCATCAATTTGGCAAGTTTCGCTGACTGTTCATGTGAAGAGTTGGTTTGCTGGTTAACCGAATTCATTCATACTGGTGGTTGGTTTTCACTGTTCTCAAGGGTCATTGTCACTGGAGCATTAAAAGGCATGTCTCCATTGATAAAAGTAATGAATTCGACTGTCGTGTAATCGAAATGAGTCAACTTTGATTTGCGCAATCACTGATCGAAATAATCATACATGTGTTGTGAATGTGTATATGAATAGGGCGAGTGGTCCACCAGAGTGCTTGGTACCTATGTGGTTGCGCGACAGGATTGAGCCGTGCTGGTCAGATTGTAGCGTTGAAGCGTGTATAGTGTCTATTATTTCATTGTTCATAAATGAAAAATCTTTCAATTTCATAGCAAAAAGTTTTCTAACTCTAACAGGTAGAGGCTCCTGCGAATCCTGAAACGACTGTAATTTTTTTGAGAAAATATTTTATAAGAACCTATCGATACTATTACCATTTTACTACTGAAATTTACAATAGGCTTCTAGTTAACAAACTATTAATTCTAAACCACAAAATGAAAGCAGATTATATAAGACAAAACTATAGGTTACAATGGTTTAAATATCTCTAATTGTATACTATAACGAATAGACAAAGTATCTCTATTTGTCCCAATATTAATAAAGCCTAAACAAGTGCGTAAGATACTATAAATAACACTCTATTGGTTTTGATCTTCATACTCTCTTTAAAACCTCGATTTACAGTTTACCTTATCAGGGTTTCTTAAACTGTATAAGCTAGTTGACATACATATTAGGGGCTTTAGTCATCAGAAATCCTTTCGTCCAAATACATCTTTAGTAACTTACTGTTCATAAACTGAATAGTATTTCATTTATTGTTCGTTTGATAACATACTAACAATGAAAACTTGACAGTTCACATGTGTGAATTATCAGATTTTTGTTGATAATAACGTTTATCGTATACGGAATTTCCAAAAGAGAGACTCAAATGACGTCTAACCCCATATATTGCTGAAATAGTTACACTAATTCATCACTCAGTTGTAACCGTATCATCCACTTCTCGTTCATGAAATAATTTTGTCGAATATGTTGTACTACTGTTAACAGTTTAGGTACTATATTATCACCAAAAAGATTATCTGTGGTTGGACTCAGTTATCAAGGGATATTGTCCACAGAATTAAAATTACCTGCTTTTCATCTAAGTAATTTACATAAATTTGGTGATGGATAATCCATGATCTGGTGTATACCTCAAATACTCACAACAACCAGTGGCATTCAATGTAAATTGTCTTTGTACTATTGATATTGATACAGCAATTTATTTCAGTCTAATTTCCACCAATATCATATTGTATCATTACTAGTAATGATCAGTCCTCGATATTTAAACCTCCGAATGTTCAATGAATCCTAACATTAGAAATCTGTTTTGTAGCAATAATACCTTTATTTCCTGAACATTTATAAATCATCAGATGAATTTGTTAAATGAAATCTTATAGGAATAAGTTACTGAAAAATCTAGCACTCTCGTAAGTTCTCCTTAAACGTCTTGTGTTGAAAAATGTTAAATTATTTTATTCGACTCCACGTTTAGTCCGACAAACTTCTTCATTTTAGTGATCTCATTTGTTGTCGAATCTTTCATGATATTGACCCGTGTAATATGCTGAAAATTATTGAATTATCTTATTGTGCTATAAATAAGTCGGACAGAATTTCGTCTTGTATTAGCGCTCAAGCATTAAGTTTATTTACTCGGAATCAACTATAATTTCTGGTTTGAATATAAACTTATTTGTTCATATTTTCTGGATGGATGATGATATAGTGATCTGTAAATAACTACCGAGGCCTTAAGGCCTATTGGTCATTGACATAATTAAAACCCAGATTTTGAACAGAAGAAAATGCTGGCAATTAGATATTTTCTCAGTTTAGGTCTATTCATATAAAGTTGAAAACTCATAAAGCAAAATAATATAAGTATTTGATTGTACAGAACAACAATAAAAAAGGTACGATGTAGGCATAACTCTACCTTAATTCATATGATGATGATACAAAAGGGAAATAGTTGACTAATCACAAATCTGTAATAATAACAGATATCACAACGCTAAATAGGTTGAAGTGGACTTCCAAATAGAAGAATAACACATGCAGTAGTACTGACGTCCATTTATTATAAATTAAAGATACAAATGATAACTTTCCTCCAAATAGTTCGACAAATTTAACCTTACTGTTATCCTCTTCGATGTAACTAGATGAAATAGAAATTTTTACATTGAATCAGTCTTGGCATTTTTACAAAAATGAAATCCAAAGAAAAACAAACCCACTGATCGAATACATTAGACTATTCAATCAAATGGTTTCACAGTACTTGGGCACCGATTTGATGTAAGACTTAAGAGAACAAGAAGAAGAAGAGGAATGTATTTGTAAAATTTCAGCAGATGAATTTGAAGTCAATCCAACGTTTTGCCTACTTATCTGGTTCAAGATTTTTGAACAAAATATAAACAAACATCAAAATTATTGAACATAAACAAACACCATTGCATCATGTACTTATCTATATATTCGATAATTTTGATGTTTAATTGCATTTTCTTGAACAAACTTGGATCAGATTGTCAGTTGAAACATTCGATCGACTTCAAATTCATTCGTTGAGATTTTACAACTACATTCTTCTTCCCTGATGAAAATAATTTGACTGACTGCTTACATTCGGAAAGTTGAATCTTAAAATTCAAGTCAACTACTGTTGAATATTCTTGATGACATTGACTATCCAAATCGACACTTTTTGGTTTCAAGTACATTCATAGATAGAGATAATGAATTTGACGTGGGTTTGTTCTCTGAGCTGGATGGTTCGGTCGTGAATCTTTCATCGACATCTGAACGACATCGTCTCACCAAATTTAAGGTAGAAGTGTAGTGATAAAATTACTCCAGCTTCAAGATAGGTTTTCATTGAACGAGTGATATTAAATAAGTTACATTTCCTAATGATCGCTTAGAATCG
>NW_017386038.1:783020-787404 GCF_000237925.1 Schistosoma mansoni | reverse complement strand
CGACCAAACCATCCAGCTCAGAGAACAAACTCACGTCAAAATCACTCACCTGAGCTACAAATATTTTCCACCATCTAAGAGATAATGAATAATAAGATCTAATGATGAACATGTTTTGATTACAAATCCATAGACGTTTGTTATTCATATTATATTATATTATTCAGGAATCGCAATTGGCTTTATAGGATTGTTATATGATCTCTTCGATGATGAGATATTCATTTCATTTATTCTTTGAGTCTTACTTCCCTTTCACATTATGAAGTCAATTATCATAATAAGAAACCAATTATCTATTTAAATAGGGAACTGTAAGTTTTAACAATAACTGTCCAATTTGTTTATGCGATGTGTTTTTGTGTCATAAATTTGTTAGACATTTAATTTCAGTGGGTATTTTAAAGTCTGCATTGAGAGCGTGAATAAATGTTTCACCAGTGAACTATTACCGAAACTTTTATGGAATATAAAGTAACCAGTAGAGTTCAAACCACGTCTGTTGTGAGATAGTAACTCACTGAAGATAATTGGTGAACGGTTGCTCAACTTCGTGGATTCGTTGGAGTTAGACATAAACACCAACGGATGCCGGTTCAGTGGTCTATCGATAGGTCCTGGGGTGGAGTCTCGCGAGGGGCGAGGTTGTGCATGTGCACTGCTGAGGAGTCCCACAATGGGACGAAACGGCCGTCCAATGCCTACAGGTTTTCCTTGGTGGTCTAGCTTCAATTGACTCATGAATTCAACTATAAAGTTCATGATTTGTCTAAATACTTATTACTAACCATTATCTGAAAACTTAGAGGGCTGTATCTATCTCTATCGTAAGATTCTAATAGGCAGTTAAAAGGGATCCTAGTTCCAAGCGAACCTTAAGATGATGGCGATTAACTCAGTTGAAAAACTACATACATTTCGAACTGAACATTGTGACTGATTATTCGAATTGTGTTATTCACTTTAAATAAGTTTCTATTTACTTGAAAGTGTAGAAATATTAAATCTTTTTACTTAACAATCAAATTATCCAATGTAAATCTGTATAACTACAATGACAGACCATATATATATATATCACCTTATTGAACGTCCAACTATGAATTATCAGAAGTCTACAAGATGTGATGACACAGCTTATTCATTTCGAGAGTGTATTACCGGCTATCATAATTAAAGTTAAGCTTAATAATTATTTATCATTATCATAGTTGAAATCATGACTCAGCTGAAGCTAGACCACCATGGAAAACCTGGAAGCACTGGACGGCCGTCATGAGATATGATAGTTGCGTTCTAGTTTATTATTGTGTAATCTATAAAGCTTGAACAAATTACAAAATTACGTATTCACACTTCTTATTTTCACGGTTAAATGAATACAGAACAGATCAATCTGCTAATACTTCATTACATAATAATAACAATTTTATAATAATAATATATAATCTTATCAATGCAATTGTACGACATTGTTTGATACTCATGGAACATTGTCAAGTTGTCTGGCTTTTGTTGAACATGCAACGCATTCATTCATAATGAACGCTTCTTTTTATGATTTTAACAGGGTTACGAAGGATCAGAATAATAAGAAGGAGTAGGTAACTTGATTCAACAAATGAGGGACAACAATATGCATAACAAATAGAAATATATGTATATGTGTAGTTGAATGTATTTCATCCTTAGGTAGAAAAGACCATATATAAAGTCGTGTGGTCCAGGACAATCATTTTATCTTATTCATTTGATTGAAGTAAAGTGCACGACATCAATCGTTGATGTATGGTAGTGCGTTGTTTAATCCATTATGTTATGTAATCATTGGTTTTGTGATGGGATATCACACATAATAATACTTTTCATCATAGATGTCAACAAGTATTCAATGACAGCACATTAACTATGTAAACACACTTTTGTAATAAGTGTACATCACATACAACATAGAAAAGATCAAGTTTAACTGCCTGTTTATGAGTATGAATTGTTGCATGAATAACGTTTAGACAATATTTCGTTTTGTTCGTGATTAGTAGGTTACGAAGATAGATAGATTGACATATGTGGGGCTATGCATTCGATGTTTCGTTACAACACTGAGTCATTCGTTATACGAAACGAATCTTGAGGACGTTTGAAAATACTTCAAAGCACTATGTAGTGAGTAGTAGTGAGGTGTTTGTGCACAAAAAAGCCTATGAAGAGGTTCACAAAATGAGCGTCAATCAAAACGGACTTGCTGTTGAAATTAAGAAAACGGGCTAATGATACTAACTTGGAGAGTGATTACAGTCCCGCTTTGCAATGTCTCCATCATGATTGATAATCAACAATTCATCCACAGCGGTGAAGAAGGTTTATTGTTTATATAAACACAGATTTAAGGATTAAAACAAACTAAATAACACCAGCTTAAGTGAAATATATTTGTCTGTCATTGTGGCCCAATTTATTCTTGAAAGTTGTTTATTTATTGGTGATAGTAGTGAGAAGTGAAAATATCTGACACATGTTTTGTCCCTATTTCAGGATTTATTCAATGAATACACACCTCGTATAAGCTTCTTAGTGTTAGTATCTATATTGAGACTTGAATTCCGAATGCTTTTTAATTTGCAGGATTGATGGAAATAACATCCCTGTTAAAATGAAGATTGCCTGATTGAATGTCTGCTTAATATAATGAATATATTTGACACCGTGAGGTTGTAGAGATTGTTTAATTTTATAGAAAGGATGAACTGACCAATGTAAGATCATTATTAAAAGCCTGAAAGGAACGAATGATCGATTTTTCTTAGTATGAGACATCTTTGCAGAGCGCATCCACGATTCTGCAACCAGGAATCGACTGCAGGAATTTCAGTCCCGCATGAAAACTCTCAACTTTCAAACCAGTGAGCCTCTTGTTATGATTTCTATTGTTACGACCCAGATATTCCCATTGCTTATTGTTCCTGCACACCAATTCCCTCGACAGGTCCCCAAGTCGGAACATGGTTGGACAGGAAAGAAATTATAATCCGAATAACAGGGGGGAAGGAATTAACAAGCACAATCATAAATATGTAGGTATATCTATAGTATTTACGTGAAGACGTTCAAGAGTCTTCCCCAAGAATCGAGCGGCGCTGATTGGGTGTTTATCATGATAGTCTATAGCAAGTACATTTTGATCCACTGTGAGCAATCGTCTTTCTGCCCCGTGATGTCGATTGAACGTTTAGTTGAGGTTAATGAGCTTGCGTCGAGATGTGTTCATATTTTCCTGCCAAGTAGAACTTCTGGTGGAGAGACTCCGTTGGTCGTTTGAGGGTTATCAGTACTAGAAGAAAACTTATAAGATACTTATGGATTCAATGGAGAAATGATAGCATTATTGTGATTACCCTAGTTCTTTCGTCAACTTTGTCGTATGGTTGATATTCTTTTAACTTGATCAGACTTGAAAAAATTGAATCAATTTTTCTTGCAAAAGTTATTCGTGGCTATTCATAAAAACTTTATCAATTGTCCAAAAAACTGAAACCATCCCCAGTAGCAAACTGTTTTGACTTTAAAGCACTTCACTATAATGAATGTGAGTAAAAATTTCATTATCGTCAATTATAGGGTGTATATGAGCGTAAAACTTTGACACTGAAAGCTTTACTCACAAAAACCACTAACTCTTGCAGCCATCAAATATTGATTCAAAACATAAGGATCACATGTGATGCTGATGAAGAAAACTCTGGTTTAGGCCTACATGAAGACTAAGATTTGAAGGAAACTATTGAACCTATAGTCCACATATTAACAAAAAAAACATGGAAGGAATCGTAATCAGTCTTGATGACATCTCGTTAACACCTGCTTGTTACTGAGCACATAATTGATACTTGATAATCAAGTTACGAAATATAGATGTGTTTGGTTAAGTATTGATAAAGTGTTCCGACACATTACTCCATCAAGTTGAACAATCACTTAGAACTCATTGTTGATTTCAATTATCAAGAAAACAACATTCGATGATATGAAGGCGATAACGCAAATAATAAAAATAATGTTTCATGTTTTATAAGAAAGATTACATCAGCTAATATGTAGACTATGAAAAGAACATACAAAGTACAACGGAAAAATTATCCAATTTATTATAATCAAAAAATTAATTTCAAAATATTCAATGGAAATACGAAATTGAGACAACGTTTACAGAGTTTTCAAAGCGATTTATAAGACGTTTTTGAGAATCATTCATCACTGCTCTTTTTTATGAGTAATCACATTCACATTATATAACCGAAAAACATGAAAAATAGAGAGACCAGAGGATATAGAAAGTCAAAGTATCCATGTGACTTGTCTGGTGTATGCTCCTACGTTGCTTCGG
>NW_017386038.1:765800-782820 GCF_000237925.1 Schistosoma mansoni | reverse complement strand
GCAAACAAATAGTTTACAAATTAAGGGAATACTAAAGACGTTTTCGAAAGTTTGTGGAACGTTTGAAAGTTGGATTAAGTGAATTGAATGGACTGTATGTAAATTATGTAATTGGTTTGATATTGATCCACGACGGAGAACTTCTTGTCAGTTCCTAATGATAGCAATAAAATAATCTTTCTAGTAAAAACGTTCGCTCGAAATGTGAAATTTGAGGATACTTTAAAATACCTATGAAGTTCAAGAAGTACCAACCTCAACACGGCAGTCATTTACTTTCAGTCCATGAGTGTCATTATCATTACTTTCTATACATTTGTTCACTTTCTGACACCAAATACATGTCATATTCGATGTGGTCGCTCTTTGGCATGTTTCACTTGTATTGAAGTTCCAACAATTTTCTATGAAAAGAAAAAGTTGTTTTAGTTTCAAGTTATCAAACAAAGGAAAAGCAAAACACGAATGCTGCAACTATAAGTAAGTCATTTGATGGTGATTTCTGAGATAAGTGACTTTTGCATTCGGTGGAAAATGGTCCACACGGTGCATAATACAAAACTCAGTGCACTTTCCATCCCACCAATATTTCACGATGGCGTGTTTGAATTGAGTGAAACTACATCGAGTGTAAAGAATGAAAGATGAAGTCTATCGAAGTCTATCTCATGATTGATTAAAGGAATGATTCTTTGAATATTCGTAATGTTTTTTTCAAAAGGCTAACACATGGCATACTAAAAAATATTCATGGTATAGGTTATTGAGAAGGAACGAATTTTCTTGTGAACTTATTACTCAAACACTGACCATGACAAATTCTATTTTGTAAACGTGATATGTCCATCCCCTCAAATTATCGGATGTGTATGACAAAGCAGAGATTACGGAAATAAGACGGTCGTTTTCAAGGTAAACTCAGTCCCATGGATTGTATTCACAACAATAATGCCTCAGAAAAATTCCACACGACATTTATTGATAGAGAAACGGACGCTCGATCCTCAATACACAATCACCTAACTGGCACTTAACACTTTTCGAAACTAATAGTATCCCATCTTTCATTTTGTGGTAAAGTTATAAATAGTAAGTAAAACATCATTTGAGATAGATGCCTGGATATCTTTCATTAATTGACTACAGTTACACACAAAAATTTCAGTTTCGATAAACAAAAGTGATCTTTTTGAGTGTGAAAATAATTAATGCTGATTAAATAGGGTTTTACGTACTTCCGATGACTTCATACTCCACCAACGTGCCACTTTTGATCCATTTTGCAGGAACAGGTATTTCAGGTTTTATAGAATCTTGAAAGGAGAAAGACACTCAAAATTTTGGTTTCTTCATAACGCATAACAAGTAATTTGCACCTTTTTAGAAGCCATCAATATCGAGATTTACTGAATATTTTAATACCTACACAGTGATGATCACCCTTAAAATTATGGTCGACATCGCTCTTAGTTTTGAATGTGACAGATGATCAGCCAGTAAATCAAAAATCAAAACGGTAGATTTCGGAGTTATTTTACGAAGAAATCAGTTGAACATTGATGATTATACTTCAATCTCAGACACGCGTTTTGTCGTAGTAAGAACACGTCGAGGAATCAAACTCAGCGCCATTCACTTCACACTACACTCGAGTATTCATTTAGACAATCATTTCAAATACCCAATGATTTGTGTAATCGAGTGAAGCTTCAACTCATTTTTATATTGTTAGTTGAATCCTTCGATTGATGTTGGGAACCGCAACTGATTCATATGTATCACTAAAATCATTTCTGTAGTTTTTCAAAAATGATAGTTGATGAACTGAAAACATAAATACTTAGATTTCAATTCATTTAACCATGGTGATCCTCTGTTGAAAAGACATAATCACTTATATTATACGCTTTTAAATAAGCCGACACTGTCATTTCCAATCAGGTATAACACTGCAGTTTTCTTACAAGAAATGTGAACACTTAATCAACGTTAAATTCTCAACATTCAGAACATTTTGGACAGGGTGTTTACAAATATCATTTGAATTCCATTTCGCACAATTATACACAACACTTCGATAGCATTTTCACCAGCCGATTTTACAGAAGAAACAACTGATTATTGCAAACTGTTAGAAAGCTATACTACTAGGCTCTGATAGGATATATGGATATCCTACATGTACATCACCGTACATCAATGAGTTAACAAGATTTGTTGAAATGTTTCTTACTTTTTTCACACTTGAATTTAGTGTCGATTTTTGATATCCACTCAATGCCTTCAATTTCCGTAGGAATCTGAAAACGAAGTGTTGAAAGTCTGAGTCAGTGTGTGTAACGACACAATCAATTAAATGAAATCAATTGATCACAGAAAAAATGTCTTCATTTATATCATTTCATCGAAAGACTACTAATCACACTAATCTTGATGATATTTTCAGTTTTCTCTCCATGAATGTTCCATTCAATGTGTAAAGATATTCCAAATCACAAAGGTTGTCAACTTCAGTCAAGTCTTATGAACTATCTTTCAATCATGATATGTGGCGACGTACTGTGTGATGTAAATTTTCGTCTGTTGAAATGAAATGTGATGGTAAATAACTGTGAGGATGCTGCAACCTGGATTTTCAACAATGAACAATCCGAACAGCTAATCTTAACAAGATGAAATGGAGCATGACAGAATATGACACATTCTGTATAGTACTCAAACATACACTATCCGTTAATATTCGTCACAAACACATGATTATTTATTCTGATAGATTTTCACTTCTGATTATTCATTATTTTCAACATGTGCTTTAATAGTGTATCATTAAAACGATTGACAATCTTGTCAACTAGTCCGTTTGCTCATTACACAATGTTGATCTCTTTTTATCATGGTCAACGTAACCAGATACCTTTGACAGAATTGAATAATATGAAACAGTAGAATGATCTGAAGTACATGAACAAAATTACATTTTCATGAGATTGTGCAACTTACGTTATCAAAATATAAAGTTATTTTCCCATTTGGTTGTATTACACTAGTCATCTCGGCTGAAACATCTACAATAAGAAGACTGTCGATACTCAGAATTTGAGGTATTATCGATTAACAAGGTAACAAGGTGTATAGGTTGCAGTAGATATCTAGTGTGTTATCTGAAATGCTTTCTTCAGATGGAATGGAAATTAATACATTAAAGTGAACGTCACTTGAATGAGACGGGCATGAATCCTCTCTAACAAATGTCAAATGCCAAAATTCTGAAGCTATATTACTACTGTGTTATTATAAAAGCAACGAATCGTCTACTTCGCCATCCAAGATATGATAGTCGGAGATATATTGACATTTGCGCAATATCTTGAATAATTTTATTTGAAACAATAGACGCATGACATGAGCTGTGAAGTGTTCGTCTTTACATTAAACTTGAGAATTTAGTTGGTTGTCAACATATATAATAATTTCCACTGGTCTACTGATTCTGACTACTGTGTCTTTTTGTTGTAGATGAGAAAGGAAAAGCTTTAGATATGTGTAGATAATCGTTAATATTAAGGAATGACTATGTGATGAATGGATAGGTAGGTGGACGTGTCATATTCAGAAATGACTTTGTAACTGAAACCTGAAACGATAAATAATCTCTACATTCATTTTCCGACAAATGGAATGAGATTGTTACCTATTTTATCCATGCTGACTTATTTATTACTCGTCAACTATATTCTTTTTCAGCTCACTTTGACTGTTCTCTAAGTCAAGATGGTTGTACTCAGTCTTCCCTCATTTTCCAGAATAGTAGCACCTTCACTCTTTTGTTAGTCTTTTGAAAGTTGGATTTGTTCAAAGCGAACACACAAAAATTGAGTAATCATAATGATTGAAAGTGTAAGTGATAAAAAGTTTCGCGCGATTGATCCAACGACTGTTCAATGTTTACTCACCTGTATCATTGACGGTAATTACAAAATTCCTTTTGACTGCTAACAATTCGTCTGAAATAATGAAAATCAAAATAGATGATAAAATATCTGAATATCGATTATCTACCTCTTTCAATCAATGTACGTTTTGACACGGACTGCTTTCTCAAACAAGTTAACATCTACATTTCGAGAATAAAATAAACCGGTCTAGCTAAGCGCCCAATCATCTCTTAGGAGGACATTTCAAGAAGTATCACGAATTTATCGAGATGATCAACCTTTTAATACAGTCAACTGAGAAGAATATTTCGCTTCATTAAAATTTGTTCTAGAAGCTTTCCACTTAGAAATAGACGTTCAATACCTTATCGACAATACATCGTCAAAATCTTTTCATGAGATTCTTTTATTCGTCAATTCTGATTTTTGACCGAAATAAATGTATGTCGCGTTGATGTTCTAAGTGTTCTTATATGAGTTATTCGTATTGTACGAGAGGACATGTTATGGCTGTTCATTAGTTAACTGTTTTGGAAAGTGTTAGGATTCGAAGTGCAGTATCATACCCATATGATCACAAAAATAGTCTCACATAGTTGATGATTCACAGACAACAAATCACAGACATTGAACTTTCATGGATAAAGTATGTTCTAAAAAAACCTTGATAGTTCAAAGACTTCAATAATTCGAACCTACTCCTCTAACAACAACGCTCACCATTGCACAAGTGGTCAGTTTACCACGAAATATGGTGTTGATGAGATATCTTCTGTTTTGTTGTTTTCATAGACTGGAGGGTGAGTAATTTTATTTCTGGCAATTTTGTCACTTGGATTATCAATCCAATTCACTCAATGTGAATATTTTCAAAACAATATCTCGTTTATTTTACGCCCTCCCTTCAAAACGTGCTACACACAGACGTTCTGGTACAAAAATTACACAAACAGAACAATCACTGTGTATTGGTTAACTTTCGTGTAATAATCAAGCAATATACTGAGGCATTCATACAAAATAAGTGCGAGAAAAGGAAACAAAACAAACTTTAAATGAATATTATAAAAGCTCACCCTCATTGGAAACCATCGTTTCACATTCTTGAATATTTTGCGCAAAATTTTCAACACCTCCGAAGTAGTCGTATCTTTTTCTGGTTAATCGTATGTTACCTGTTTTTATTTGATGAATAAATGCAACATTATTGATAATTTTGCAGTGAATAAATAAAGAGATTTTGAAATAAATGAAAGAATTCAATCAATTGCATGAACTGTATTTTGTTTGTTGTAAGAGGCCAAACCTTTGACAGTTCGAACGAGAAAAGATATTCAAAGATGTTTTTCATGTAACAAGGAACCTCAAACTGGTTTACTGAAGAAGTTGAATCAACTTTGATTCATGAAGAGAAATGTGATCAAGAAAACTCAGTCATAATTCGAGATCAACGAAATTTATTGGCTTACCAAAATAGTAAATACAAACTTCATGGATTAGAGTATCGTAGAATCGAAAGGAGAATTTCGGTTTAACAAACTAAAATGATGCAAACATATGGATATGTAGTTCTATTGAAAAATGAATTCAACTCACGTATGAAGTGTAAATCTTTTGATAACTGTCAGTGAAAGCTGGTTGAGACTGATGAAGACGAATCCTCATTGAATAATTATAATGAAGAGACTGGAGTATATGTATTAGAATTTAACTGACATAACTTACATAACGGTACGAATCATTTTCAAAAATGATATTCTCATAGCTCAGCAAATTAGGGTTTTCGCAAATCTCATGGCAGTTGAAATATCTATATGGCCAAATGATGATCAGATGAAACGATAACCATAGACTACGCAAAATGGTATATCTAAAATGATCGAGATGAACAAATCAACGGTATCTCATTGTATCAAAATTTGCATAGAAATCTTATGTTCATTCAGCACTTACCTCATCTTCTCGTGTAAAGTTATAAATGAAATTTTGATAGAACTTGTCAGGTTTATATAGACTTTTGAAGTGTTTGTTTGTTTCTTCGTGATTCGATGGTTCAAAGTGACCATTGGAAAAATCTAATTTATTAAAATCACACGTTCATTGACAACCAATCATGAAGGTAATTGACCTCATCATTATCCAATACGCTTCTGACTGTTGAGATGATTAGCTGAAATTTATCGGCCGTTGACCCCTGTGATTGACAATATTTCAAAATATGCGGTTGCCCAAGTTGTTATTCGAAATTTGTGCTTATGTGTCTACGAACAAACAGTATCTTATCTCGTATAATTTATTGACTGACCGTCACCGATCAGTAGTTTTGATTTGATTGGATGAAATCGAAGTAGCACAAACTGTTTTGATTGGAAAATAATAGTTACCCTTTTACCCATGAATTCCATCGTCGTTCATTATGAAATTGTAACTTTTAAAAAAAGTCATATCTATTCTTTTTGTTACCATATTATAACACTGATTGTTAAAAAGTGTCTAAATGAAAAAGGATAATCTATTCAAATTATTAACGCAGAAATAGATGTAATTGTATTCAGTTATGTTGATTGAGCTCTCGAAAGAATGTAATAAGAGAAATAAAATGCATTTTACTGAAAGTGAACTGTTGAAAATGGAGAACGATATCTCCCTCGTGACACAGATTTGAAATAACAACAGTGATTATTGTATCTGAAAATTGAAAAGTTTGACAATACAGAAGTGGAGGACTGATTCGAATTCAGTGTTTCGATGAATGATTACCATGCATCATTTGAACTTGTATTAATTGTAATCTGTGTCGAAACATACGAGAATTTCACTGTGATAAGATAATATCAAGTGTATACTTAACTCACACTAAACATAGAATTCTGATGAATGAATAAAAGTCTGTACTTCCGTAAGTGAATAATAATTTCAGCAAACTGAGATGGGAATATTTGTTTTGCATGATATTGCAAAAAGGTTTACCTCCCGACTCAGTGGGGTTGTATTGATTTACTTGAAAATAATGTCAACACTAATCAAAATGTTTTCTCGAGTCTCACGGTCTATTGTCGAAAGAAACGCTTTTGGGTAATTTCGTTAATTCATCAATATCAAAGTTGTTTTCAATGGTACATTGCTCATTCTATGCTGTAGACCAATATCTAATCAGCAGAGGAAACGTATCTGTGTATGTAATAGTGTTAATGAGTGACTGTGTTCAGGAAGAGTATGACGGACATTATTAAGTATTCAGTGCAGTGTCTCCTTATATCTACCTGTGTATTTGACATATTTTTAAAAGCGAATGTGTTGTAAGTACGCGATACGTTCTGCAACCTAAATGGGCTACATGCTGATGTAGTTAC
Organism: Schistosoma mansoni; assembly: GCF_000237925.1. NCBI lineage: Eukaryota > Metazoa > Platyhelminthes > Trematoda > Strigeidida > Schistosomatidae > Schistosoma > Schistosoma mansoni. Next base: position 775,532 of record NW_017386038.1, on the reverse strand, counting down.
GCGACATCAACACTTACATTTTGTTAGTTCATGCATATAACCCACTATTCTCTAATCGTCTTAATAATCATTTCAAATGAATGACTTCGCTGCATCGTGAAGAATTCATAAGGCAGTGAGCAAGGTCTATGGTGAACGTTTGAGGTCATTAATAATATGATTATGAATAGACATCTAATATCCTGTTGAAACTTGACAGTTTTTTCTTAATGAATGTCAACCATCCATTCTATTCATACTTTTCTCCTTGTACATCTTTCAGTAGAAGTCGCACAAATGTATTTGTACATGAATAAATGGGGAAACACTAGTCTGTGGTAAAAAAGAGGAGTTCCACAAAATTATCAGAGACCATCAAATCCATCGAAGAGGAGCTCGATTGGAATAAAAACAGGCTGATGTGGACTTTGCAGATTTGGATGCTCTAAGTAGGGGAAGTAATTTCATCTGTTTTCCATCTTCACGAGCTAGACGAATATTCACCGATGACGTAATTGATAGTGATGGGCTGAATTTAATTTTATAAACCATTCGGGAAAATGCTACTTAACAATCTCAATCATTGAATGTAGTCAGAAATCAGGATGTTAATTTGAATGAACTTTCACAGTTACGAAGCATCTTTTACTACAGAATATCAAACTCAAGGTAGATATGGCATCTTGCATTTCAGAGGACAAACTATGCAGATCTTTGAAAACTACATTCTATTCTGCTGAATTCCGATTTGTTTTCGTCAGGAAGAAACGCATTAGGACAGTCTCAAGAAACAATTAGGGCTTAGGGGTTCCTAAACGTTTCACGGAGATAATGTGCACTGAAGGCACAACTGATGATGAACTCAATGTAGTCCGGAGAACACTTTTGGAGAATTTCATTGAAACTAGGTTAATTGACAATGCTGACTAGTGATGAACAGAGAGACAGAAATGCCGGATTTCAGTTTCGTAATGGTTATCCTTGATTGTTTGTTATTTCAATTATTAGTATTCTCTCCCTTCTATTTTGAAAACTAGATAGTCTTCTTTAACACATCTACTTCACTCGACACAATGTGTTTGACGACAAAACGTTATGATTGTAATGATCAAGTAGAAAATATTGTCCAACGAGGACAAATTATTCATGATGAACAATATTTATATGACCGGAATACAACACCTACTCCTTTCGTGCACTCCAAACTATCCACATCGACTTCAGTGACTTGACGATTCAGTCAGGAATACGTGTTACAATATCACATATTATGATTGAATCTATTTGATTTCTTCCAAATTATTATGTATTTTCACATAAGAATTATTTTTTCAAATATAACAATAGTGATAATAATATTGTACATAATGTTATGGTGTGATCTGTCTGTTGACCTCAGTTCTCTTCATTGTTGAAATATGAAAGATTGTACTTCCTTGTTGTTTATCACCAGATTTTATCCGCATAATCAGACTATATGACATTTTCTTTTGTTTATTGAGCGTGATAAGAGTTTTCGAAATGATAATGAATGTCACTCTCTATCATTACATTCATATGACTGTTGATCATCAATACAGACAGAACAAGATTGAATGAAATATTCATTTTATACACGACTACTACCACTAATAAAATGAAAGGATAACTGATAGTTTCACCGTCAATTTAAAGATGGTCTTGATTCAGCTATGAATAAACATTGAAATCATCAACCATCTTATTTCAAATGTGTTTAGTGATACTTGTCAAATAGAATCATCTAGTTGTCATGTCTTCAGTTTATCAATCCTTGGAGTTACCACTTTAAACACTATGCTTTCACACTCGACTAAATAATACGTCCCATAATTATTAACTATTATACTGTGAAAAATCATCTGGATGACCATTTCCACATCGCATTTTCTATCACGTTCCATATCAATCACTGTGGCAGATTAAATCACGGTTAAGCAATATTGTGGATAGACATATTTCATTGCTCATCAAATGTATGTTTGTGTTGAATTTTGACATTGACTTTTTGATATTGAAATACTTCGTAATTTCGCATCAAAACTGAAATGTAATTCTCCGTCAAGATACTGTTGCAAAATTAGGAGGAAATTACATTATCAAACAAACCGGAAATATTGTTGATAGTTCCTTAGCTTGATGAAGTGAGGATACAGACATATCTTCAAGATAACGATAACTGAACTCATTTGATACTAGATGAGTAATAATTACAGTGTTTATGCATATCTGATGCAAGGCCATCTATGAGTACACGTGAAAACTATTTGTTTAAACTTCAGTCTCTCTATACATAGTAGTAACCATTTTTAAAAATGAAAAATTATTTCACCTATGTTCCGTATACTCAAGTGACTGTCGGTTATATGAAAGCATCATTAGTAAACAACATTCCTCATTATGTTAAAGATTTATATCAGGCTAAATATACAAATGAAAAAACCATCATATATATTTAGTTAGATTACAAGGTAGTGATAAACAACAAGAAAGTTCAAACAAATGACATTTGCAAAAACAATATCTGAGGTCAACAAACTGATGTTTTTTCTTTCTTATAATCACACGATCAGGTAGTGTATACTATTATTATCATCATCATTATTATTATTACCTTGATAAACGTATTTCATATGAAAAAACGAACATTAGATAGGAAGAACACAAATAGGAAATGTGATGAATATATATGTAATATTGAAATAGATATTCCTGTCTGATTCGTCATTTAACAGTCCTCAGTGTAAAAAGATTTGAGTGTGCAAATGTAGTGCATGTTGTGATTAGCTCAATCAAATATGGTAGATCAAGAATAATATCTTTTTGTTGGAAAATATTACCTTCCTGATCACTTCAACCATTCTCCTTTGTTGTCTAATACATTATGGTCTCGAGTACAGTGTAATTGTAAAAGATTAGCGTTCAGTTGACTCTAATGAAGATGACGAAATGCCAACAAATGAAATAACAAACAACTAGTAGACTGTTATCTCGCATCACATTCTCTCTCAAACCATCACCAATGAGCATAATACCTATTGAAGCTGTGTGTTCCGAGATCGAATCCGTCAAATAGCATCAGTTCCCTTATGAATACAGGTACACCTTGCTGATTAGTGACAAGTAGCAGGAGAATCGGGTTCAGAGTTTCCTGTTGATCACCTCCAAACATCATCTTATCTGTTTACTCACTTGAAGATTTGAGGGAATCGACTACTTAGTATACTGCAAAAACACTTTGATAATAAAATTTCCTTAATATTTATTTCAAATTCAATTGTTCTGTAAACTGTAGTTTGATTGCATGATTGTGAATGTTCGAATAATGGTGGATAGTGTGTGTTGGGTTTATTGAAGCATCTGAATCGGGTGAGTTTGTATGAGTTCAGTTCGTTGAGTAACTCAATTTTGGAATCTATAGTAAATATATTTCTACTGAATAAAATATATTGATGTAATAAGGATGGAGAATCTTCAAGTTGCATAGTATTTACGAAGCCATGTGGTAAGAATTAAGTCAAAGTATCCCAATTTTATTAAACTTCGATCAATAAGGTCAGTGGTGTTATATACTCGTCATTTGATCAGTCCAATAATACCATTTCGTTTTCCGTGAATGATATCATTCTCTGTAGTACACTTCTCATTTGATCGTTCTCAATCAAATTTACAAGTACGTCTGGCTGACGCGTCTCGACAAATTTATCAAGATAAATTGTAAGGTAAAAATTATATCTTCTGTCTTATCTAGTCGACGTTATTCCTCATTAGTTAGTGATCATTTTCAACCTGTCGTTAGATACGCATTTATTTTACTTGTCTCTCTTTTATATATTACTTGATATCATTAAATAAGTATAATTTTTATTCACCAGTTGACAACTTGGATCGATTTACATGTTGTCAAGCTCTTACGAATTATCTGTTCATAGTTTCAACACATTCTTAGTCAAATACGGGTCCCTGATAACGCAAGTGCTTTGAAATAAATGCAGATGCATTATAGAGTTTGAGAGCTAGCTGGTGTCGATACAGGTCTAAATGACTAGGAAATCCACTCTATCTGACATATTATTCCCCAGTATGGACTACTTTACTTGGTAGATGTTTTTTGGCTTTCCATCATTCGTCAGCTTATCATTTGGTTTACATGTAATTGATCGAAGTAATTTAGCTGGTTTATGTGCTACAACTATTCTGTATGCAATAATAATGTTGTCGCTGTGATAGTAATAATTTCGGGTATTTGAATTATAGTATGAATTAGTCATCCCAGCAATAACGCAATTCAGATGGGCATTAGATGATCATTAACGAATATACTGTATTTCGAATTCAAAATCAAAACAGTTATCACATTTTGAATTAGAGTGTAAGTGTCTGTTATCGATTTTACGTATTCTTCCTAAGTTTGTCTTACGTCTGGTCAACAATGTATCGGATATAGAATCTGTATTACCTCTAATGCACCCATTAGTATTGTAATGAACAACCGAAATAGGAAGACTCACCTGAGTCCTGATTTTGTATTCTATGAACTTGTCGGTTATGTATACACAGGTCATTGATATCTAGAATTCGCAAAATAGATTTTCCAACATTCTTCATCACGATCCCCGTGACTGAACAAAGATAATTCTCAGGATAATATGTGACTTCTGCAAACCTAAGACCTTGATGAAATCTCGATTCCATATTACTGAAGTTATTCATTAAGAATCTGATGAGCTTCCTAGCTCTGAATACTTGAGATGCAGTGTACTCAGAAACGTTCACACTATTGCTTTATTTGAAATACAGGTCATGAACAGTGTCCAAAGGTTTCAGTGTATGTTTGTTTATAGCCAGATTTACGTTACGGCAGCAGCCAAAGTAAATAAATCCATTTTTGTCAATAATTGGTTGCGAATTTCGCAAAATAGTCACTTCTTACAACTAGTTTATTTCTTTTTCGATAACCGCTGAAATATAGCTTTCTGAGGTGAGAGAGGAGAATGAATAAACCAGGTTTAGGTTATCAGCAAAAAGGAAAGTTTTTCCACATTGAAATATGAAACACATGTCATTTATATAAAGGAGAAAGGCTAATTGACCGATTACACGTCCTTCTATAAACCCACTGGTTACATTCACAGGTTTGGAGTAGCGAGATCTTAAGCGGACAATTTGGTTACGTTCTTCTTCAAAAGACTGCAGTCCAGATAAAATAAGATTCTGTAATCCAAATGAAGACAGGCTTAGAAGAAGAAGTTTGTGTGAGACGCTATCAAAATCCTTACTAAAGTCGAAGTAGAGAAGTATCACTGACTCACCAACGTCTTTTCTCTGAGTAATTTGATCAAAATGTTCCATGTGCGATGTGAAGCATTAGCGTTTAGTCATAAACCCATATTGAAATGAGCTAATCAGATTAGCCCAAAGCAAAAATGGTATGCACTGTTTATATACGATTTTATCCATGGATCTTGGTAGCACGGATGTCAAATTCATTGGCCTATAGTTAACAATAACACTAAGTGATCCCGTTTCGAATCTAGGGGTGATAACAGATGTGTTCCATACGGTTGGATAGGCCTCATATTCCATAGATAGGTTGAAAGGTTTTAAACAAAATAATGGGAATTGTTTACTACCATTTTTCACAAGTGATGAGGGAATCCCTTCAAGTCTTTCGTCATAAGAGTTTTTCAGGACAGCTATGGCCTGCTTCATTTTGAAGGGTATGAAATCAATTTTTGACATGCGTCTGGATGTCAGCATTGGAAGTGCATTGTTAAAGCTTTCAGCGGCCGGGTTATATGACTGCGAGAAATGCTGGTTGAATTGTTCGCAAATAATATCAGGGTCATCAACATTGTTTTTTGTCGACTATCAAGAATTTGTTCGCGTCTGGATAATTTGACTTCACAAAGGATTTTAAAAGCTGACGTGTTGATAATTCCGAGCTTTGATTATCAGGGACCTTATTTCCTATATTCATAAAATACTCAGGTTTAGATGAAGTACTTCTGTCGATTACAATAAGTATACTCTGAAGTGAATACCGGTCTTTATGCTGCTGGTGGTGGCGGCGTTTTGATTTCCTCAACTTTCTTTTGAAAATTTTAAAAGTATTCTGGCTCCTATTGGCAATTTACTCCACGTGGAGAATATTTAAAGCAGAACCATCAAGGCAGTATATCTGGTTGTGGTGTACATCAGAAGCGTAATGTCAATATTGTTTGCGGTAAAATAAGTTTCCCAAGGTAAACAACGAATAAGAAATTCAATCCGTTTCCTGGTTTGTTGATGAAAGTGTATAATCTTGAACAACATTGCAGCTTTAAAATTCAATTGTACGGTGTCTAAAGAATGACTTTCACTCAATACAACTCTTCCATCACTCTTAAAAGCTCATGTCTGAAATGCACTGAAATAGAATCTATGTTGATTGTTAACAGTAAATCAAGTATATTAATCTTTCTAGATGGTTCCCGGACCTGTTGGACTAATGCATAAAGTTCTGGTGTTTCAACTTACTTGTCAATTCGACCTAGAACCGGGGTCGAACTTCATGTAATTTTGGGCGGAATAAAATCACCTCCGATGATTTTAACAGCATGTGGTTGGGGTGAAGCAATGGAAAAGATGTTGGTTAGTAATCTGTCGAACTTAGAGTTTGCAAGGGGTGGTATGTATATGCATCTCACCAGTAGATAATTTTGAGATTCACAGTTTACATTAACCCGAATGGATTCGTCTATAGCATCCAGAGATTTATCCGCAAATTTGCACGCCGAATGTACCGCCTCTTTATTCATGACATCTATCAGTTCAAATGAGCACGTAGTTGTCTATATGCAAGGAGTAATCGGATATGGATTATTTGCACCACGTTTTCTTGATAAGTACAATAGTTGTATTTACAAGAAATAAAATGGTTTCAAGAAGAGTCATTTTATTGAACAGAGAGCGGGCTTTGAAGGAAATAATAAGAAATTCAGAATTATCATGGTGAAGCAGGTTGGAGTATAAACCACAATTGGTGGTTTCGTAAATATTCGTATGATTGAATAATGTAAGACTTGTGTTGTGAGGGGAAATGAATTAAGCAAATTTGTCATCCTTTAAAATATATATAATAGTGCCTGCAAAAATACCGTTGGAAGTGCAAAAAAGCTTCTCACCGTTATGATATATAACATGTGATAAAAGAATAATGTACATATTGGGAGCCGGCCTAGAAGGCTATCAGGTCTAAGTGTGCAATCAGGTGTCTATTAACAATTCAGATTACTTTTTATGCTTGACGTATGTGGAAAATGCTCTAGATCGTCTACTGCTATACATGCTTGCAATGGTTTGAAAGGTTCAAATATATTGACGTTATGTGTGTGGTCAGTTATAAAGTTGTAATGACCAGTTTCCCCATTATTCGTTGCACGGTCACTGTAACCGGTTGTCTCACTAACAGCGATTCGGACTGTGCTATCACATTCCTAATAAGTACAATTACTTTGAGTTGAATCGAAGTCAGCATTATTAAAATAATAGGCACCACCTACATCGGGGTTATTTTCTTTTGAGTTTTGAATTTGAAGAGATTGAGGTGAGTTTTTTGGTGGTTGCATAGTCGTAAACTTAGATGTTCTCGGAGAACCGGACTTCATTTTTCGACATTCGGGATTATGATGCGTTCGGGAGTTTAATCTTTTTAGTCTGTAGCTAACTCTTCCTGCTTTTCGCTGTCATGGTGTTCTATCTGAGCAAATCTTAATATCCTTGAAAATTTGTTTTGGTCTCGATTAATTGAAAGAAGATAGAACTCACTAGCGTCTTCAAATGATCTAAAGATCGATGAGTGCATATCACGATCGAGGAAATTATTTATATCGATCTATTGCTCTGGAGTCTGTAAGGTTGGGATTGATGTGATACTTGAGCGGATCGAGAATATTTATGTCAACTTGCAACCTTTTTCATTATTCGTATGGTTGCAGTTGTGATTATCATCGTTATTTAAAAACAGAGTCTTTAACACATCTGAAATCGAGACAACTCGCATAGGCTTGTCTCATTCCGGACGAACGGTGGAGCTCGTCTCGTCGAATCTGTCGGTAGCAGTGTTAGATTGTGTCGTTTTCGTAAGTTTGGCTAAACGTCTAGAAGGAGGGGGTTCTATGTTCTTTTGTGGCATAATAAGAAAGTTGCGTATAGCAGATGGAATGAACGAAATTCTGGAAATATAAGTGAGTGAAAAAAATCAATGTCGAGGGCTGGATTCCAGAAATTAATACCTAAGCCTAACACAAAAGTGGATGTATCGTGAAGATCGGTGGAAGTGTCAAAAAGAGAGATGAGAATATCAGGAAGATATTGGTAAAGATGTAGTATGTATGTCGGTAAATGTTTGAGAACGAAGTAGAAAATAAAGGAGTACGTTGTGTAAATTTTAACATAAGTATTGCACGGAAAGATAGCCTTGTATGATAAATGAATTCACAAATGTCGATCAATAATGTAAAACATATATAGTGGGTACAGTTTGTGCTACATATATAAACTGAGAGCCTGTCTTAGTAAAATTACGAGGTTACAGATTTAAGTAGTTTGGAAGATAATTACCGCAACAGATTATTGTGGAACAGCCTTTTGGACAAACAGACTGTCAAAAATTCGATGATTGATTCAGCAAAATGGGGAGGTTATTTCGGATATTAAACGAGATATAGTATATATCGCGATTCTTGTAGCGAAACACGTCACTGACAATATTCCATATTTAATCTATTGCTGGACAATCAAAACACATGAATATTAATGTCGAGTTAGAGACCATTTTTGTAAGATTATTGGAGTAGTTAATCGATATTCTTCAAAATTTTGTGCTATTTATTTGAATCACACTGAGAGTATTAGTTGCTTCATAAGTGGTTGTATGTCTCACTTACTTATACCAACTCGTTTCACGAATATTCTTGATGTACCGTAGTGTACGTCAAGATTCTGCTTTTAGCTGCTTATCATTCCCTATTTATACGCATTTATGAACAGACCAGCACAGATAACTACAGTATTCTATCACAGTGAATGTAATGTCGATGAACAGCTGAAGACAATTCAGAGACATTAAATCGGAATACATTTCGAAAATTCACATTCCAAATCTGACTGTATATTGAGCTATTAACGCAAAATCATTTTCGTGATTCTTGTAGCGAAATTTCATAATCACACATGATAAGGAGTCACTGTGCAACTCTTTGTGATGCTGCTGACGATGGAGACTAACGTAATTGGCAGGCTATCAACGGATTCTTCCACAAATGCTTCATTATGGAGACATTCATTTCGTTACTGTAGCAAAATTAGGAGGAAATTACATTATCAAACAAACCGGAAATATTATTGATAGTTCCTTAGCTTGATGAAGTGAGGATACAGACATATCTTCAAGATAACGATAACTGAACTCATTTGATACTAGATGAGTAATAATTACAGTGTTTATGCATATCTGATGCAAGGCCATCTATGAGTACACGTGAAAACTATTTGTTTAAACTTCAGTCTCTCCATACTTAGTAGTAACCATTTTTAAAAATGAAAAATTATTTCACTTATGTTCCGTATACTCAAGTGACTGTCGGTTATATGAAAGCATCATTAGTAAACAACATTCCTCATTATGTTAAAGATTTATATCAGGCTAATATACAAATGAAAAACCATCTTATATATTTAGTTAGATTACAA
>NW_017386038.1:753972-765600 GCF_000237925.1 Schistosoma mansoni | reverse complement strand
AATGTGTTCGGAATTCTGGAAGTCTTTAGAAAGTATACTTAGGAATCAAAAGCCTTACAGCAGAAGCTTCCGGCATCGATGTGGATATGTCCGATCAATACAGCTAGATAATGAGCCCTAGCTCCATTCCTTATGATGAGCGAATCATAAGCCAAGGTTACATTTGGGTTGCTTTAATTGGTCACAAACTGATGCATACAATTTAACGAACGAATCATAATAGGCTTACAGGATGACCTTGAATAGACAAACACGGTTGGTTTAATTGATTTGACAGATTGGTGTTTCAGATAGGACACGCGTAAATGACTTAAATGAATCAGAGTTACGTGGTATCCACATCGTCGCTGCCTACAGGTGTCCGCCTTCGATTATGTAGGACAGCTGTGATAAGAATTTTTCCTCAATGTGTCACTCTCTATCATTACATTCATATGACTGATAATCAGTGATGGTAACCGACACTACAAGACCATAGATAATAATAAACATAAGCAAAGAGGCTAACTATGTTTTTACTAATATTGTCAATTGAAATCATACATTCCTTGTTAAAAACAGCTTTTTCATTAGCATTAATTGAAATTGTAGTAAAGGAGAACACTAGTGAGGACAAACGTATGTACTTGAATAGAGAATTACAGAATCCCCCAGAACAATCTGAGAACCACACAGTAAACACATTTTTCGCAAAATGTCAACCAATTATCTCTTTAACTACTCAAATGAAATTTCATTAGATGTTCACTGCACAGCTCATCAATTAGCGATGGTCTTAAGAACGTTGAAACGTGATCCCATGGTTCTGTGGATAACTGCTTGTGGCCCATCGCGCACACTCTTTTTATTGTAGAGCACTTGATGCACTGGCTTTGTGCTTCAAAATGACCTTCCACCGGAGACATAAGTTGATAGGATAAGGTAAGGTATCACACATTCTGAGTTGTCTCTTTATAATCATTGCATCAGTTATGATAAAGCAACATTACTTTACATGTGGGCGGTTTGATGATAGTTCATTATTGCTGTCACAGGCTTATGTACTCATTAGCTCGACATCGCCCTCGAGCATTAGGTTACTGCTTTTAGTCTTACTAATCTCACAACAAAAAGTTTGACAAAGTATGACGGTAAGCAATACATTTTATAGCCTACATATATTAGTTGATTTATGACGGTAGGCAGGCCTGATCAACACGTCAAGGTAACAACTGCGTTCAGTCTCATTGTTTATATACATCATTATTAAACCACGTTAGAAATTGTTCTCAAGCACGTAGAAAATACTTACTTCTAAGAGGTGAATAAATTATTACACGAAGAGTAAGATGAATATGCTATGTAATTTGTCTATTTAAATTTATCTATTTTAACTCCGCCTGTAGCTCTTCTAGAGTTACTGCCGGTCCCAAGCCCGGGTAAAGGAGGAGGGTTTGGCACGGGGTTAGCGACCCCATCCCGTAGAAAAGCTAACTCGCTAAAAAAACGCTAACCAGAAAAAATAATTCAAACCATTTAAACTCTGCCCTCCGACTTGAAGGAATAATTATGACGTCTCATGATGAAAGCCGAAATTCTTCGGAATTCACGAGACCGATGCACCTTCTAACAACCAGAGCAACACTCTTTATAGGTACATGGAACGTCCGGACAATGTGGGAGACAGGAAAGACCAGTCAAATAGCAATGGAAATGAGGAGATATAACTTGGCAGTACTCGGAATCAGCGAAACCCATTGGACACAAACTGGACAACAAAGACTAGGTACAGGAGAGATGCTGCTGTACTCCGGTCACGAAGGGGAAAATGCTCCACACACTCAGGGAGTTGCTCTAATGCTGTCCAGAGAAGCACGAAATGCACTTGTGGGATGGGAATCTCATGGACCCAGGATAATCAAAGCATCATTCAGAACAAAGAAGCAAGGGATCACAATGAACGTTATCCAATGTTGTGCACCCACCAATGATAGCAACGACGATGATAAAGATCAGTTCTACGAAAGGCTGCAATCAATTATAGAGAAGTGCTTACGAAAGGACCTCACAATCCTGATGGGAGATGTAAATACTAAAGTCGGAGCGGACAACACAGGATATGAAGATGTAATTGGATGACATGGATTAGGAGAGAGAAATGAAAATGGGGAGAGACTTGCAAACCTATGTGCATTCAACAAATTGGTTATAGGCGGCACAATATTCCCACACAAGCGCATACACAAAGCTACATGGATCTCACCGGACCAAACCACAGAGAACCAGATAGATCACATCTGTATCAACAAAAAATTCCGAAGATCAATGGAAGATGTGAGAACCCGGAGAGGAGCTGACATAGCTTCGGATCACCACCTGGTTGTGGCCAAGATGAGACTGAAGCTAAAGAAACGCTTGACAACTGGACAAACAGCACTACAAAGGTTCAATGCAGCCTTCCTTCGAGATATTGACAAGCTACACGAATTCAAGATAACTCTCAACAACAGGTTCCAGGCTCTACAGGATCTACTGAAAGAACAAGAAACTACTTTGAAGGACAACTGGAAAGGGATAAAAGAAGCACTAACTTCAACGTCCCTGGAGGTTCTTGGTCCTAAGAAGCATCATCACAAGGAATGGATCTCTATGGGAACCCTGGACAAAATTCAAGAAAGGAAGAACAAGAAACTAGCAATTAACAACAGCCGAACAAGAGCAGAGAAAGTCAAAGCACAAGCAGACTACGCAGAAGCAAACAGGGAAGTGAAGAAAAGCATTAAAGCCGACAAGCAGAAATACATGGGAGAACTAGGAACGACGGCGGAAAAAGCTGCAAGAGAAGGGAATATGAAAAAACTATATGATACAACGATGAAATTGGCAGGGAGATATAGCAAACCAGAGAGACCAGTCAAGGACAAAGAAGGAAAGACAATCACGGATATTGAAGAACAGAGGAAACGATGGGCAGAATACTTCGAGGAACTGTTGAATAGACCAGCCCCATTGAACCGACCGAACATCGAAGCAGCCCACACTGACCTTCCAATAGATGTCACTCCACCAACGATCGAAGAAGTCAAGAAGGCCATCAGACAAATGAAAAGTGGGAAGGCGGCAGGACCTGACAATATACAAGCAGAAGCACTGAAGTCAGACATTGAAATAACTGCAAACATGCTTCACCTTCTATTCAAGAAGATTTGGGAAGAGGAACAAGTGCCAACGGACTGGAAAGAAGGATATCTCATCAAGATACCAAAGAAAGGAGATCTGAGCCAATGTGAGAACTACAGAGGCATCAGTTTGTTATCAGTACCAGGAAAAGTTTTCAACAGAGTGCTGCTGAATCGGATGAAAGACGCAGTAGACGCTGAACTTAGGGATCATCAGGCTGGATTCCGTAAGGATCGGTCGTGCACAGACCAGATTGCGACACTACGGATCATCGTGGAACAATCAGTTGGGTGGAACTCATCACTATACGTCAACTTCATCGACTATGAGAAGGCATTTGACAGCGTGGATAGGAGAACATTATGGAAACTTCTTCGACACTATGGAGTTCCTGAAAAGATTGTCAGCATTATCCCAAACTCATACGATGGACTACAGTGCAAAGTCATGCATGGAGGGCAGCTGACAGATGCATTTCCAGTAAGGACCGGAGTAAGACAAGGCTGTCTACTCTCCCCATTCCTCTTCCTTCTAGTGATTGACTGGATTACGAAGAATTCGACATCTGAAAGGAAATACGGAATACAATGGACAGCTCAGAATCAATTAGATGATTTGGACTTCGCAGATGACCCAGCCCTCCTCTCTCATACACACGAACAAATGCAGATGAAGACCGCAAATGTTGCAGCAGCCTCCGCATCGATAGGCCTCCACATTCACAAAGGAAAAAGCAAGATTCTCAAATGCAACACGGAGAACACCAACCCAATCACACCTGATGGAGAAACTCTGGAAGAGGTGGGAACATTCAAGTACCTGGGGAGCATCGTTGATAAACAAGGAGGATCGGATGCAGATGTAAAGGCGAGGATTGGCAAAGCAAGGACAGCATTTCTACAATTGAAGAACATATGGAACTCAAAACAACTCTCAACCAATTTCAAGGTCAGAATCTTTAATACGAACGTCAAGACAGTCCTACTGTATGGAGCTAAAACGTGGAGAACTACTACGACCATCATCAGGAAGGTACAAGTATTTATAAATAGTTGTCTACGCAAAATACTCAACATCCATTGGCCGGATACTATCAGCAACAGCGTTTTATGGGAGAGGACAAACCAGCAGGTTCCAGCTGAAGAGGAAATTAGGAAAAGACGTTGGAAGTGGATCGGACATACATTAAGAAAATCAACAATGTGCATCATGACTCAATCCCTAACTTGGAATGGTGAAGGGAAGCGGAAAAGAGGAAGGCCAAAGAACACACTACGCCGGGAAATAGAAGCAGATATGATAAGGATGAATAGCAACTGGAAAGAACTGGAAAGGAAGGCTCAGGACAGAGTTGGATGGAGAATGCTGGTGAGCGGCCTATGCTCCTCGACGAGGGGTAACAGGCGTAAGTAAGTAAGTAAGTATGAATATACGACAGATGAATTTTGCTAGTTTTAACTTCACCAGATTAAGTAATTTTCAAACGATAATCTTTAACTACTCAAATGATATTTCAGTAGATTTAGTTAGATTAGATTACAAGGTAGTGATAAACGTTCCGATATCTAATACAAACCACTATTTCATTGCTTTCAGATAACACAACATCGACACAGACGTTGAACTCTTTTTCATAATTATTAACTGCGTGTTCACACTCACTTCGTCATAATGCACATTCACTTATATATTATAATTCGGCACACAATCAACAGTATCATTAGACAAACCAGTTTGTATACGTTTCACCAAGTCATGATGCCTTTTCTTAGATAAAGACTCGGAAAAGAATATTCATAAGAACTTTCTCGAACTTCCTGAGGGTGTAAATTAACGTAGAGATAACTATGTGGTATGTGTTGGAGATGAATTCACAAATAATAACGTGAAAACAGTGTTCTGAGCACTCTAATTGATAAATCTGAAAAAATCTTAAGATCTCGACAGATGATATACCTAATGTCTGTATATGAATTGTCACAGACACTTATACACTCATTCATAACTAAATTGTCGATGTAATAGTCCTCAGTGACAAGATTGTAAAGGCTCATATAATGTTGAGATGAAATAAATACGGTTTATTCATTATAATGCGTTTCTGCAGCACAATGTCATTTTCTGAATCATTTTAATCATACCTATCCCTTTTGACTGCACAATATGGTCTTCAATGAATTATACATGTGAAAGGTGTGTTGATTTATTAAGCATGTAGTAAACATGTGGTAAAATAGTAACGTTTTACATAATTAACAAATATATTTAAAATCATTTAGGTAGTAGTGTATGCGAACACAAATAGAGATAGTCTTATGTATGATAAAACAAATTTATAGAACATCTTAGTAAAATTGCATAATAATACAGCATATTGTTTATTTGCGAAATTGTCAATCAACTATCTCAGATTTCATGTGTTCCTCCATTTCCACATCAATTGATTTCTGTTCTTATCCTTTCCCCCCAATTTTGATCTTCTAAACATTGTGCTACCAGATATTCTTATGTCCACCCTCAATAAAATATTGAATAATTGATTGACATAGCCAAGTTATTATCTAATGAGAACTCAATTTTATTTTAACCGACCGAATAATTAAACAATAGCAAAAATAAAAAAACAGTGAATAGTATGAACACATTTATTTATGTAGTGAACATCTACTGAAATTTCATTTGAGTAGTTAAAGAGATAATTGGTTGACATTTTGCGAAAAATGTGTTTACTGTGTGGTTCTCAGATTGTTCTGGGGGATTCTGTAATTCTCTATTCAAGTACATACGTTTGTCCTCACTAGTGTTCTCCTTTACTACAATTTCAATTAATGCTAATGAAAAAGCTGTTTTTAACAAGGAATGTATGATTTCAATTGACAATATTAGTAAAAACATAGTTAGCCTCTTTGCTTATGTTTATTATTATCTATGGTCTTGTAGTGTCGGTTACCATCACTGATTATCAGTCATATGAATGTAATGATAGAGAGTGACATTCATTATCATTCCTAAAATTCTTATCACGCTCAACGAACTGAACTCATACAAACTCACCCGATTCAGATACTTCAATAAACCCAACACACACTATCCACCATTATTCGAACATTCACAATCATGCAATCAAACTACAGTTTACAGAACAATTGAATTTGAAATAAATATTAAGGAAATTTTATTATCAAAGTGTTTTTGCAGTATACTAAGTAGTCGATTCCCTCAAATCTTCAAGTGAGTAAACAGATAAGATGATGTTTGGAGGTGATCAACAGGAAACTCTGAACCCGATTCTCCTGCTACTTGTCACTAATCAGCAAGGTGTACCTGTATTCATAAGGGAACTGATGCTATTTGACGGATTCGATCTCGGAACACACAGCTTCAATAGGTATTATGCTCATTGGTGATGGTTTGAGAGAGAATGTGATGCGAGATAACAGTCTACTAGTTGTTTGTTATTTCATTTGTTGGCATTTCGTCATCTTCATTAGAGTCAACTGAACGCTAATCTTTTACAATTACACTGTACTCGAGACCATAATGTATTAGACAACAAAGGAGAATGGTTGAAGTGATCAGGAAGGTAATATTTTCCAACAAAAAGATATTATTCTTGATCTACCATATTTGATTGAGCTAATCACAACATGCACTACATTTGCACACTCAAATCTTTTTACACTGAGGACTGTTAAATGACGAATCAGACAGGAATATCTATTTCAATATTACATATATATTCATCACATTTCCTATTTGTGTTCTTCCTATCTAATGTTCGTTTTTTCATATGAAATACGTTTATCAAGGTAATAATAATAATGATGATGATAATAATAGTATACACTACCTGATCGTGTGATTATAAGAAAGAAAAAACATCGGTTTGTTGACCTCAGATATTGTTTTTGCAAATGTCATTTGTTTGAACTTTCTTGTTGTTTATCACTACCTTGCAATCTAATCTAACTAAATCAACTGAAATTTCATTTGAGTAGTTAAAGATTATCGTTTGAAAATTACTTAATCTGGTGAAGTTAAAACTAGCAAAATTCATCTGTCGTATATTCATACGGACTTTAACAGGTTTGGAGTAGCAAGATCTTAAGCGGACAATTTGGTTACGTTCTTCTTCAAAAGACTGCATTCCAGATAAAATAAGATTCTGTAATCCAAATGAAGACAGGCTTAGAAGAAGAAGTTTGTGTGAGACGCTATCAAAATCCTTACTAAAGTCGAAGTAGAGAAGTATCACTGACTCACCAACGTCTTTTCTCTGAGTAATTTGATCAAAATGTTCCATGTGCGATGTGAAGCATTAGCGTTTAGTCATAAACCCATATTGAAATGAGCTAATCAGATTAGCCCAAAGCAAAAATGGTATGCACTGTTTATATACGATTTTATCCATGGATCTTGGTAGCACGGATGTCAAATTCATTGGCCTATAGTTAACAATAACACTAAGTGATCCCGTTTCGAATCTAGGGGTGATAACAGATGTGTTCCATACGGTTGGATAGGCCTCATATTCCATAGATAGGTTGAAAGGTTTTAAACAAAATAATGGGAATTGTTTACTACCATTTTTCACAAGTGATGAGGGAATCCCTTCAAGTCTTTCGTCATAAGAGTTTTTCAGGACAGCTATGGCCTGCTTCATTTTGAAGGGTATGAAATCAATTTTTGACATGCGTCTGGATGTCAGCATTGGAAGTGCATTGTTAAAGCTTTCAGCGGCCGGGTTATATGACTGCGAGAAATGCTGGTTGAATTGTTCGCAAATAATATCAGGGTCATCAACATTGTTTTTTGTCGACTATCAAGAATTTGTTCGCGTCTGGATAATTTGACTTCACAAAGGATTTTAAAAGCTGACGTGTTGATAATTCCGAGCTTTGATTATCAGGGACCTTATTTCCTATATTCATAAAATACTCAGGTTTAGATGAAGTACTTCTGTCGATTACAATAAGTATACTCTGAAGTGAATACCGGTCTTTATGCTGCTGGTGGTGGCGGCGTTTTGATTTCCTCAACTTTCTTTTGAAAATTTTAAAAGTATTCTGGCTCCTATTGGCAATTTACTCCACGTGGAGAATATTTAAAGCAGAACCATCAAGGCAGTATATCTGGTTGTGGTGTACATCAGAAGCGTAATGTCAATATTGTTTGCGGTAAAATAAGTTTCCCAAGGTAAACAACGAATAAGAAATTCAATCCGTTTCCTGGTTTGTTGATGAAAGTGTATAATCTTAAACAACATTGCAGCTTTAAAATTCAATTGTACGGTGTCTAAAGAATGACTTTCACTCAATACAACTCTTCCATCACTCTTAAAAGCTCATGTCTGAAATGCACTGAAATAGAATCTATGTTGATTGTTAACAGTAAATCAAGTATATTAATCTTTCTAGATGGTTCCCGGACCTGTTGGACTAATGCATAAAGTTCTGGTGTTTCAACTTACTTGTCAATTCGACCTAGAACCGGGGTCGAACTTCATGTAATTTTGGGCGGAATAAAATCACCTCCGATGATTTTAACAGCATGTGGTTGGGGTGAAGCAATGGAAAAGATGTTGGTTAGTAATCTGTCGAACTTAGAGTTTGCAAGGGGTGGTATGTATATGCATCTCACCAGTAGATAATTTTGAGATTCACAGTTTACATTAACCCGAATGGATTCGTCTATAGCATCCAGAGATTTATCCGCAAATTTGCACGCCGAATGTACCGCCTCTTTATTCATGACATCTATCAGTTCAAATGAGCACGTAGTTGTCTATATGCAAGGAGTAATCGGATATGGATTATTTGCACCACGTTTTCTTGATAAGTACAATAGTTGTATTTACAAGAAATAAAATGGTTTCAAGAAGAGTCATTTTATTGAACAGAGAGCGGGCTTTGAAGGAAATAATAAGAAATTCAGAATTATCATGGTGAAGCAGGTTGGAGTATAAACCACAATTGGTGGTTTCGTAAATATTCGTATGATTGAATAATGTAAGACTTGTGTTGTGAGGGGAAATGAATTAAGCAAATTTGTCATCCTTTAAAATATATATAATAGTGCCTGCAAAAATACCGTTGGAAGTGCAAAAAAGCTTCTCACCGTTATGATATATAACATGTGATAAAAGAATAATGTACATATTGGGAGCCGGCCTAGAAGGCTATCAGGTCTAAGTGTGCAATCAGGTGTCTATTAACAATTCAGATTACTTTTTATGCTTGACGTATGTGGAAAATGCTCTAGATCGTCTACTGCTATACATGCTTGCAATGGTTTGAAAGGTTCAAATATATTGACGTTATGTGTGTGGTCAGTTATAAAGTTGTAATGACCAGTTTCCCCATTATTCGTTGCACGGTCACTGTAACCGGTTGTCTCACTAACAGCGATTCGGACTGTGCTATCACATTCCTAATAAGTACAATTACTTTGAGTTGAATCGAAGTCAGCATTATTAAAATAATAGGCACCACCTACATCGGGGTTATTTTCTTTTGAGTTTTGAATTTGAAGAGATTGAGGTGAGTTTTTTGGTGGTTGCATAGTCGTAAACTTAGATGTTCTCGGAGAACCGGACTTCATTTTTCGACATTCGGGATTATGATGCGTTCGGGAGTTTAATCTTTTTAGTCTGTAGCTAACTCTTCCTGCTTTTCGCTGTCATGGTGTTCTATCTGAGCAAATCTTAATATCCTTGAAAATTTGTTTTGGTCTCGATTAATTGAAAGAAGATAGAACTCACTAGCGTCTTCAAATGATCTAAAGATCGATGAGTGCATATCACGATCGAGGAAATTATTTATATCGATCTATTGCTCTGGAGTCTGTAAGGTTGGGGTTGATGTGATACTTGAGCGGATCGAGAATATTTATGTCAACTTGCAACCTTTTTTATTATTCGTATGGTTGCAGTTGTGATTATCATCGTTATTTAACAACAGAGTCTTTAACACATCTGAAATCGAGACAACTCGCACATGAATATTACTGTCGAGTTAGAGACCAGTTTTGTAAGATTATTGGAGTAGTTAATCTTTATTCTTCAAAACTTTGTGCTATGTATTTGAATCACACTGAGAGTATTAGTTGCTTCATAAGTGGTTGTATGTCTCACTTACTTATACCAACTCGTTTCACGAATATTCTTGATGTACCGTAGTGTACGTCAAGATACTGCTTTTAGCTGCTTATCATTCCCTATTTATACGCATTTATGAACAGATCAGCACAGATAACTCCAGTATTCTATCACAGTGAATGTAATGTCAATGAACAGCTGAAGACAATTCAGAGACATTAAATTGGATTACATTTCAAAAATTCACATTCCAAATCTGACTGTATATTGAGCTATTAACGCAAAATCATCTTCGCGATTCTTGTAGCGAAATTTCATAATCACACATGATAAGGAGTCACTGTGCAACTCTTTGTGATGCTGCTGACGATGGAGACTAGCGTAATTGGCAGGCTATCAAAGGTTTCTTCTACAAATGCTTCATTATGGAGACATTCATTTCGTTACTGTTGCAAAATTAGGAGGAAATTACATTATCAAACAAACCGGAAATATTATTGATAGTTCCTTAGGTTGATGAAGTGAGGATACAGACATATCTTCAAGATAACGATAACTGAACTCATTCGATACTAGATGAGTAATAATTACAGTGTTTATGCATATCTGATGCAAGGCCATCTATGAGTACACATGAAAACTGTTTGTTTAAACTTCAGTCTCTCTATACTTAGTAGTAACCATTTTTAAAGTGAAAATTTCATTCAACCTTGTTCCGTATGAGTGGGTGACTGTCGGTCATACGAAAGCATCATTATTAAACAACATTCCACATCATATTGAACATTTATATCAGGCTAAATATACAAATGAAAAAACCATCATATATATTTAGTTAGATTACAAGGTAGTGATAAACAACAAGAAAGTTTAAACAAATGACATTTGCAAAAACAATATCTGAGGTCAACAAACTGATGTTTTTTTTCTTATAATCACACGATCAGGTAGTGTATACTATTATTATCATCATCATTATTATTATTACCTTGATAAACGTATTTCATATGAAAAAACGAACATTAGATAGGAAGAACACAAATAGGAAATGTGATGAATATATATGTAATATTGAAATAGATATTCCTGTCTGATTCGTCATTTAACAGTCCTCAGTGTAAAAAGATTTGAGTGTGCAAATGTAGCGCATGTTGTGATTAGCTCAATCAAATATGGTAGATCAAGAATAATATCTTTTTGTTGGAAAATATTACCTTCCTGATCACTTCAACCATTCTCCTTTGTTGTCTAATACATTATGGTCTCGAGTACAGTGTAATTGTAAAAGATTAGCGTTCAGTTGACTCTAATGAAGATGACGAAATGCCAACAAATGAAATAACAAACAACTAGTAGACTGTTATCTCGCGAAT
>NW_017386038.1:745483-753772 GCF_000237925.1 Schistosoma mansoni | reverse complement strand
GTTAGGCTTAGGTATTAATTTCTGGAATCCAGCCCTCGACATTGATTTTTTCACTCACTTATATTTCCAGAATTTCGTTCATTCCATCTGCTATACGCAACTTTCTTATTATGCCACAAAAGAACATAGAACCCCCTCCTTCTAGACGTTTAGCCAAACTTACGAAAACGACACAATCTAACACTGCTACCGACAGATTCGACGAGACGAGCTCCACCGTTCGTCCGGAATGAGACAAGCCTATGCGAGTTGTCTCGATTTCAGATGTGTTAAAGACTCTGTTTTTAAATAACGATGATAATCACAACTGCAACCATACGAATAATGAAAAAGGTTGCAAGTTGACATAAATATTCTCGATCCGCTCAAGTATCACATCAATCCCAACCTTACAGACTCCAGAGCAATAGATCGATATAAATAATTTCCTCGATCGTGATATGCACTCATCGATCTTTAGATCATTTGAAGACGCTAGTGAGTTCTATCTTCTTTCAATTAATCGAGACCAAAACAAATTTTCAAGGATATTAAGATTTGCTCAGATAGAACACCATGACAGCGAAAAGCAGGAAGAGTTAGCTACAGACTAAAAAGATTAAACTCCCGAACGCATCATAATCCCGAATGTCGAAAAATGAAGTCCGGTTCTCCGAGAACATCTAAGTTTACGACTATGCAACCACCAAAAAACTCACCTCAATCTCTTCAAATTCAAAACTCAAAAGAAAATAACCCCGATGTAGGTGGTGCCTATTATTTTAATAATGCTGACTTCGATTCAACTCAAAGTAATTGTACTTATTAGGAATGTGATAGCACAGTCCGAATCGCTGTTAGTGAGACAACCGGTTACAGCGACCGTGCAACGAATAATGGGGAAACTGGTCATTACAACTTTATAACTGACCACACACATAACGTCAATATATTTGAACCTTTCAAACCATTGCAAGCATGTATAGCAGTAGACGATCTAGAGCATTTTCCACATACGTCAAGCATAAAAAGTAATCTGAATTGTTAATAGACACCTGATTGCACACTTAAACCTGATAGCCTTCTAGGCCGGCTCCCAATATGTACATTATTCTTTTATCACATGTTATATATCATAACGGTGAGAAGCTTTTTTGCACTTCCAACGGTATTTTTGCAGGCACTATTATATATATTTTAAAGGATGACAAATTTGCTTAATTCATTTCCCCTCACAACACAAGTCTTACATTATTCAATCATACGAATATTTACGAAACCACCAATTGTGGTTTATACTCCAACCTGCTTCACCATGATAATTTTGAATTTCTTATTATTTCCTTCAATGCCCGCTCTCTATTCTTTGGTCTTGTATAACTATGCTGCATCAATTCAACAGTCACAATTTTATGTTCACTACAAAACAATATTCACTTCGTTGGTTCAATCTTCCTATCCTCTAGTCACTGTTTGGAAAGTTATTCACATTTATTTGATTCCCCGTTTCATATACTGTGTTATTTATTTTCTATATCAACAGTGTAAATTTACGTTGTAGATAAAGACAGATAAAGTATAACAAAATGAATGGCATACTTGTTCTGACTTTGGCTAACAAAAGACTCTGTGCTCGACAGTCTAGAAAATAGTTAAGGATCACAGCAGTAGCAAATTCTTTCTTCCACGAAATGCTTAATGACGATAAAAAACATTTCAATTCTAACGCAAAATACGACAAATCTAAATATGAAATAATGATTTACAATGTGTTCGATTTCACGTGAAATGTGGTGACGTCCACCTAACCACTATACAAGGCTTGAGTCGAAATTCAATACAAACATACATTTGATGAACAATGAAATATATCTATCCAGAATATCGCTTAACCGTGAGTTAAGCAATAACAGTGATTGGTATGGAACGTGACACAAAACGTGATGTGGCATAGGTCATCAAAATGATTTTTCGTGGCATCGTAGTCAATAAGGATGAGACATATTTTAAGGTCGAGTCTGAAGGCATTGTGGTTACAGATGATACCTCCGTGGCTCCATAAACTGAAGGCGTGAGATCTAGGTAACTCTATACGACAAGTGTTACTAAACTCATTCGAAATAAGATAGTAGATGATTTCAGTGTTCATTCATAGCTGAATCAAGATCTTCTTCTGTACAGAAACACAACATCCTACATCCCTCCAATGCCTCGAAGTACATTCAACTTCCACCTTTAGTACTATGCTGTGTGATAACACAACTGCTGTTCCTCGACCTATTGTACCCTTTGATGTACACTGTGTTCGTCTCGTCTTGGATAACAGCAGCAGATGTTAGCTTCTCAAAATCAACTGGCGGGAGCACTTTTGAGGAATCTATCAATTTAACAAGAGATTCCGGAACATGAAGGTATGTAGCCATATCTCAATCCAATCTCAGAATTCATTTTTGATGCAGACAGTGGTCACACTTCTGCAGCTCAGTTCGACAGAATTGAACATATTTTCCGAGTGGAAAATTCGGCATACTATATGCAAAGAAGTCGGTCATAAGAACAGTCTGTGAAACTAGAAATAGCTTGAGGTTTAAGTCAACGAAGTGTTCTCACGAGTATCAAAACAAGTACATAAAGCGCGTATTGGCTACATTGGCTTCAGGCATATAAGATTATGGAAGGTATGTGACTAAAAAGGTCAACAGGGTAGAAGAGCTTTTGCAGAAGCATAAGAACTTGTTTCAGAATAAAAAGGGATGCTGCACTTTAGTAAGGGCCAATTTTTTGTCCAAAACGTCGAGTTTCCTATGCCACTATTGATGAAGTGGACAAAGAATAAGATTGACTGGAGAAATCCGTTTTATACAAACAGTTAATTAGTCGACATAGGAAGCATCAACTATTGTTTGGCAAAAAGTGAACAGAACTATCTGACTATGCGCATACTTTTCTAAAGGATTAAATGACACTATACAAAATCATTCATACAACCTTTTTTGCCAGAAGGCTTTTTACTAAACTTAACGTTGGACGTTATCTTTCTAAACTTGATTTATCTGAAGTCTACTTACAAGTGGAAGTCGGCGAAGATGCAAAGGACTTACTAAACAACAATATTTACCGCGGAATTTAGCCGTCTAACCGATTACCGTTTGGCCTGTGTCCAGCTCCAGCATAATAGATACTACGTTGTCCAACCTAGAAGGTGAAGCAGTTTACTTGGATGTTATTATAGTTGTTATTTCTTTCGCTGACGAACTGGTGGTAGCATATACAGCAAATCGATTTCATACCTCGGCCATTACAATACTTGCGAATGATTTTCAAATTCTATAGAAACCAAATGAAAATTTTGAACAAGATGATGTTTTATCTCGACTAATTGCGAATGAGAAACAGGGAAGCAAAGATTCTATCATTGCACCGATATCATTGGAGGGAGACATACGTCTAATATTACAAGTTGCTATCAATCAACACCATTATTCGTTGAGGACATTAAACACTGTACTCTTGAAGACGTGGAGATGAAGCGGACTATTAAATATCACGCACATGGTGAGCCTACTCACATAGACAACAAAAACATTGAACAATATGCTCATCTAGGAAATCCCCTATCACCTGTGGACGTGTGCCTTATATTTGGAAGTCGAGTAGTTCTACCTGTAAGCTCACGCTGTGTTGTGATATAAGAACTGCATACTGCAAACTAACGGCCAGCCCTGATGACTGCACTTGCACGTGGCTATGTATACCGGCCGAATATCGATGATGAGATAGGAGAAAATGTTGCGAGATGCTTCTCTTGTGCCAAAGCCATCTAAGCCTTTGGGGAGACGGAAATGCAGAGTTGGGGTACACTGACATATCCGTGGTCGAGAGTGCATGTATATATTGAAAAACTTATAAACGAGAAACATTTCTTGATGATGGTTGATGCCTTCTTCAAGTGGCCAGAGGTCCACTTCATGAAGTTTAACTCGACAAAAGCTGCTGTGGAAATAGTGAGACAAGTATTCAGCTGCTTTGTGTTTTCAGATATTTATCGGTGTCAGATAATGAACAACAGTTTACATCTGCTGAATTTTCGAAGTACGTAATTAGGAATGACGTGAAGCACATCAAGACACCCTCATACAATCCGCCGTCCAACGGTTTGGTCGAGAGGTTCGTGAACACGTTTTAAGTAGTACTGCTTAAAGCCGAGAGAGAAGGCTAAATAGAAGATATATTTCAAAGATTTTTTTTCACTCACCGTGCAACATCTAACCCAGCAACAAATAATCAAGAAGAAAGATTAGAAGAACAGTGGGACTGTACTGTACTGTACCGTTTTGTTTAATTGTGCTAAAAACACACGTTTCGCCTGTAAACGTTTACATGTTCACGTTATTATTTCGATACCACCATATCACCAATAAATATATCCTGACTACAATCTACAACTGTCCTTCTAATATTTATCGTACTGCGAAATATATCCTATTAAATGACATGTAATTGGTCTGAAGTGATGATCATGTTCAACTGTAACCCGACACTCTCACACAATATTTAAAGAGGGTAAGTGGCATATTCCGAACATAGTTTCACGTAAAATATCAGCCTACGTCAATGAACTCTCACATGAGTGACTAAATATATCCATGTTTGAATTGTCAAAATAGAAATATCAACCACCAATGGCATATTTTCGGGAGTTATTAATAATAATAATAATAATAATATATTTCTGCAATAGCAGGTACACGCCATTTTTACAGGCATGATCTACAATTTACAACATATACTGGTTCACAGTATGCATCCCAAGCAAGGTTGTTTAGAAATTATAATCTATAAAAGTTGATAGCAGTTCATTCGTTCAGATATAATGTGTTTTCATAAGAATAGTTTCCAAAGGGGGCATGGCGTCCACGTTGCATACCAGATCCAATCTCGACAAAAAGTGTAGTAGGGTTTCGGTCTTGCTAAGTATTTATGTAATGCAGCTTTTTAAGTTTATTGTTGTTATAAAGTAGGCTTGTGGAGCGCCTGGTTCGAGCTATGACCTTGGGAAAGCGCGTTCGTCGAGCTTGTTCCAGATGTCCGAAGTTACATAGCTTCACCCTCAGAGCAAGATTCTGAAGAGAAAAAAAAAGAGAAACCGAGGAACAGCAAGACATTTGGATATGAACGATAACCAATGCTTAACATTTATTAGTGGAACAGATGAAGGTATGATAAATTATTAGATTAAATTGATACTAGCTCATGTTGCAAGAGTGAAGTGTGATTAGGGGCTCCAGAGGAGAGAAGGCAGTAATAAAGAACAATGAGTTGTGATATTTATCAAGGTGGAGTAGGTTCCAATGAAGGAGGGAAGTCAAGGTTGGAATGAGGAAGAACAGAGAGTGCATATAGAGAGTAGAGTGTTGAGTAAAATAGCAACCATATCCTTTACAGTCTTTTTTTCATCATCCGATGCCTGTCACACAGTTTTCATGTAAAAGTCCGAGTTAGCATGTTAAAGGTTGTCTTAGTAGAGTAGTTAATCCAGCACAAAAATTAGAAACATGAGTCTTAATGGTGAGTGTAGGAGGACAATCTCAATATCACGGATTGATTGACTTGTTCTCATCCATAAAGAGCCTGATACAAACAAAATGGTCTGCCCCACAAACACGGGTGGATTGAAATCATCGCCCTCACCATCAGTGGCTGCTGGTCAGTAACTCTACCCTCCCTCCTTTTGTGATGTTAGGCTCATTTACGCTTATTTTTTGGATACATATCATACCTCACACAATGCTCTGTGTTTCACATCCTGTTGGAAAACACTATTTCTGTAAGTACCATGTTACAAGCTTATCAGACAGTTACAAATTATGTACTGTGGGTAAGGCTTTGATGCAATGTTTTTATTGACTATATAGTAAAGTGTAGGTTACGAATCAGAGTATAGGCATTAGGAAGGGTATAGTGTAGGATATTTGTTTACCATAGTAGGCAGAAAAGTGGAGATTTATATTAGTTACAGATAAGGTAAGTTAACGAGTGGTGAAATAATATTAATGGCAAGGCAACATAGTGTACAGATGAGTAAAAAGCTGATAGATAGACAAGAAGTAACTCACACTAAATTCGCGCTGAGGTTGTTTTGTTCTATGCTAACTGGTTGATTGGTGACAGGTTCTGTGGTTGTACGACCACTGGCAGTAGGCAGTCGATTGTGCGTTTCTTCTGACGTTTTAGGGTATTTATAAGCGTCGGTTAGCGACCGAGTGTTGATAAGTCCAGTGAGTTGCCTGTCTACTTCAATTGAAAAGAATTAGTGAGGGGAAAGTATCTAATACAACTACAAGGTAGGGAAATAAGGCGATTCAGTCTATATATGTAGAGAGATTATGATGTCTGTGTGGGACGTGGATGTGTTCGTTTGCACCAGATGCATGTTTATGTTAATAGCTGGCTATTGTAACTCTTACACGCAAAATCATTGTAAATGGAAATAATTCCACAGACTGGAACAAAAAATGTTTACAGTAGCTTCGAAATTTAGTTGAAGGTAATGATGATGAAGAATACTTCCGTTTCTACAGTGTTATATTAAATGAAATTGACAGGTCAATTATCGGATATCAATATGGGTAAGATAGAGTCAGAGACAGTAATGTAATTACAGTGTTCATGGAATTCTATATTTCAGGTTAGAAAGTACCGAAATAAATAATACCGTGTTAAAAATATCATAATTTGATCGGATTAGATAAACATGGAATGGATATCTGTTTGAGGATCTGTAAATAAGCGAATGTTAGAACATCGGAATGTCAACATGTTTGTCTGTTATAGTGACTGTAGTACGCTCAGAACACTGATGCCAGCATTCACTATACAAATCATTTATTTTAAACAAACCTGGTTTGTATGCCGGCAAAACAGAACACATCAGTAAATTAAACAGGAAATAACATTTAACACGAACAAGTCATATAATAGTCATGATTGTGGAGAGAATGGATTTCGAAATATGCAAATAACTTGGTTGATGCTAGGCAATAGATGAGAATGTAAATAACATTCGCCTATTGATATTTCCCAGCATTCACCTATAACTTAATCTATACTAGGTTATAACGGTGAGGGACACTGACGAGTTTTGAAGGCTTCATTTAGTGCGGGTGAGTAGTCGGTACATGAATAAATGCGTGACCAAATTTGTCGCTTTTCAAAGTTAATGTGATTAGCCAGAAAATAATTTGCGAATCCAATAAACCAAAGCTACTGAACGGTGACCTTAAAACGGGTGAACAGGAAGAATAAGAGCCCTCATGGACGGTGTTTACTGTGAACTTGACACATTATTATCGGAAGGCATGTTTATAACAAATTGAACATATAATGCAAATGTCAAAAAGTACACGGTCAAGTAAAAGGAATGATAATAACACAATAGACAACTTATGATATAAAACAGACTTATTAAATTGCACATTTATAACAATGTTTTGTTAAATAAAGTTATGTATTATGAATACGGTCATCACATTTCATAATGATAATGTAATAATGTACGTTTAGGTAAAATAATGGTGTATTAAATCCACAACTAAGATTCTATTTTGGATGATGATTCGGATAGAGACGAATTGCGTTGCCTTTTCTTGAGATTGGATTATATTGTCAGAAAGTGATTCGTGTTCTCACGTTGCGATCATCAATTCCGTGAAGGATTTGCATCGTTATTCCATCACTTCAACAACCGCTCTATTATAAACCTTGTAGGTGTTTGAAATCAGAGAGTGATGTGAAGCTGGTATTTTACTTCATTATCGAGTAGCTCAGATCTGATATCCAAGCGGTACGTTTGCTGTATAGATCAAATTGATCATGCCTGTAAACTGGTGTGAATTGTGTAATTATTATTATTTTTAGAATATATTATTATTTATTTGAATAACAGTCAAATGTATGTGTTCAGAATATTGAGTAACGTTATGTTCATCTATCACAGTGATTGATATAGAACGTGACACAGAATGGGATGTCGACATTGTTATCAATTTGAATGATCACGGTCTCATCGTCAATAATTATGGGACGCATTATTTAGTCGAGTCTGAAAGCATCCTGATTGGTGATGATAGTTCCATAGATTGATAAACTGAAGACTTGAAATGGAGATACTTCTATTCAACAAGTATTACTAGACTCATTTGAAATAAGATCGTAAATGATTTCAGTGTTTGTTCATAACTGAATGAAGACCTTCTATGGCTTGATGAACAAACTATCTGCTTTCATCATTAATTATTATTATTATTATTA